>NC_066305.1:3095360-3404896 GCF_905404315.1 Leptidea sinapis | reverse complement strand
CACTATCTGTGAATTTTTATTTAAATAAGAGGGGAGAAACGGGCATGAGGCTCACGCTATGGGATAATAACGTGAGGTTGTAGAATTCCAGACGTCTACATAATGCGATTGTCATTTCGCATTCCGATTCGGCTGCTGGTGTCAACCCAAACGACTACAGTAAGCACTCCCCGTGAAATATGCGGTAGAAGATGCAGAGAGAACGCACACCTCTAGGCACACTAATGAAGTAAGCTGATGGGAGATGACTCTATCGTCGACGATCCGCTCTTTATTGTATCCGGTCAAATGGAAAAAGTTAGTCAGGCCAAATTAGAACCTATATAGTCGCCTTACTGAGTAGACCAGTCTTTTCAGAGGCCAATTCAGACTTCTTTTCCAGGTGACCATGAAACTGAACGTCACGATGAAACTGATCGAATTCCTCGCTATGTGCAGGCTAACCGCTAATAACCACTAACACTAGATGTTATTTCACTAACTCTGCGCCCTTGTAAGGAAAAGGTCCCGGAACTGCGCTGCTGTGATACGTACCTAGCTGGCATTTAACAAGCGAAAACAAGTCTTGGCCTGCGCTTTAAGGACTGATATGCAAAAAAGATAATTTTCGTCATAAAAAAATAAGGATTCCTAAAACTCAATAGCAACACCACCTTTCGGGTGAATGCACAATGTGTGTCAATAAATCTATTCATTCATACACGCGTTTTGAGTTTCACTGAACCCGATAAAAATGTATTTGAATTTCTGCTTACATTTTTATAGGAAAGGAAAAACGCATTTTCACCCCTTGCCTGTAAAATAATTAAGAAATTATGACACCCCAGCTTTTGTTGATATAATAAGATTCTACGTTGACCATTACATTGAAATAGATACGGAATTCTTTAATCGTATCGAATCGTAAGATCTTATTGCTATACAGTTGGCATCAAATGTTATATGTTAATATAGAACTGAGGATTCCTCTTTATTCTTTCCATTCCCGTGATTTATTAGTATCCACTAGATTTATTTTGAGAAGGTCTTTACATCTGTATACTATATTTTTTTTTATTTGGCAAAATTTTTCACGACAAAAAGTCGTGAAAAGGCCGGCCGCTATAGTATTAACTATATATATTTTTAACGATAACAACCTTTATTGCCTTTATCTGTTGACAATTGAAACATAAACGAGCGCCGTAAATTTTAAAGTAAAATAATTCTAAAAGGATTTTTTTTAACTTCGTTGAAAATAACCAGAAATGGAGGTGCTTCTTCCTACACCGGCCAATACAATTAACAGTACTGATAGATTTTGCATATTCTTTAGCTATCGATTATTATACTCAAACAATTGAGGCAAATGATAGATAAAAACTAGCTGGAACAGCAAACTCCATACCCAGTTTTTCTAAAATAAGTTCTCAAATATATTTAATTGATAACAATCTAAAATTTGTATAAACACAACTCACCTGGATCACTATTAAAAATTACTCCCAATTAATGCCCAGCTGGTCGTCAAACCGATATTAATGACACAACAAACTGAGAAGCGACGGAGTTAAATACATTTAATTTAATCCAGTAATAGATACGAGTCAATCGTCCAACTCTATAGAAATCGGTTTAATTAGTGCGTCGCCCAGAGATATCATCAAAACACCTCTTTTAATGTTCCTCTTTACTCCTTTATAAGGAATTATCGTAATTTACCTACATTCTGTTATGTTAGATAACGTTTTGAGCTTAGGGTTCTGATATTATTTCTTAAACATTAATTTATTCAATAATTTTGCTAAATCTGTATTATTATTATTTATTTATTTTTTTATACTATTAATCATTTACAGAAACAATCTTAAAAGCTAACATAGTCCCGCAAAACTGTTTGGACAGTTTGTCTGCAGGATCAAGTCTCTTGTTATACATTAATGCTTATTAGAACATTGAATTTATTTAAGTGTTATTAACTTGATACTAATTGATAAAAAACATAATAAAAAAATCTAATTTTAATTTTAAGGCAGTGTTGACAATAAATATTTCTTAAGTTTAGTTTTAAATTTTCTTTTACTGGGTTCTAGTCGGATGTCCTCAGGCAAGCTGTTTAATAGATAAGGTAGGCGTTTTTTCAAAGTCCTATCTCCGTAGTAGTTATTGATTCTAGGAACCTGGAACTTACCAGAGGACATCAACCGAGTATCATGGTTGTGCATAATTGGGTTATATTCTTGATGCACTGATAAGATGAGTTACAGCTTGTACATCGGGAAAAATCATGCAATATCAATCTCAACATCAGCCGGAAGACGTCCACTGCTGGACAAAGGCCTCTCCCAAAGATTTTCTCGACGATCGGTCCTGCGTTGCCCTCATCCAACGTATACCGGCGATCTTGACCGGATCGTCGGTCCATCTTGTGGTGGGCCTACCGACAATGCGTGTTCCGGTACGTGGTCGCCATTCGAGGACTTTTCTGCCACATCGGCCATCTGTCCGTCGAACTATGTGCCCTGCTTACTGCCACATATCGATCTATAGTGACTATAGTTAGTCCTTCGGTTATACTGCGAAAACTAATAATACATATACCACAAGAGGCAGCGTGTTTCGGTGAAAGTTCTACTATATGTTTGTTGATGATTACTTATCCGGAACCTATACTTTTTTGACTTATAAATACCTATATATTCGCAATACAAATAATTCAGTCAGTCACATTTCATTACACTTGATAATTATTCATACAATGAGCTACTTAATTTATATGTCAAAACAACGTTTGCCGGGTCAGAGAAAAATAAATGTTTATTTAATTACTTTGAAATAAATTTTAGTTACATTTAAATCTAATCAAAGTAATAAAACATAATTTACTTAAAAAAAAAGGAATATAATACAAAGCTAACAAAATGCGTGTTCCAGTTTTTGGTGGAATAGACCGCCTTGACAACACATTTCTTCATAGGATTTTGAATATAGAGGCTCCTAGGCAACCTCATTGAGGCACGCTGGCTAGGTCATCGCACCAGTAAAATTTTGAAACAAGGTCCGCTTCCTTTGTGTTGTCAGTCCTACTCCAGCATACATCCCCTACTTGAGGTAGTTTAACAGTGCCACCAAGTGCTGGAATGATTTACCACCATCATTTCAGGCTATGAAAACTATTGCAAGTTTCCGAAAAAAAGACAAAAACTTTTTACTTATACAGATAATTAAGAGTTATTACGTAGTAGATTTATTACTAGTGCGGTGCACCAGAATAGCACCAACCCATCTCCTCCCGTGGGTATCGTAAAAGTCGACTAAGGGATACAAAGAACGGAGGATGAGCTGCAGCATCCTTCCGAAAAGCACCAACATCTACTGAGAGCGCCAAGCGTGACGATTATGGCAAAAACCCCCCTAACCGATGATCATGGCGATCTTTGGGGGACGCCTTTGTCCAGCGAAAGACGTTCTCCGGCTGAAATGATGGTGAAGTACTAGTGTCAACCCGCTCGTTCCTCGTTTGACTACTGTATACATTCCTGGTTAAGCATATTATGCAATGGTAGTTAAATCTAACTCTATGGGACATGATTAAACCTGAAAGACACCCATATACCTAGCCATCTTGCCATAAATACTGAAACGAAGAAAGAAACATTCTATTGCAAATAACATTTATTACTTTTACAGTATGTGTTAGTTTAAAACATTAAATATAAAGCAATTAAAAATATAAAAAGCTTATTCGAAGTGATCTCCATTCGCTGCAATACAGTCTTAAACGTGGAGGCCAGTTATCAATAGAAGTACGCACTCTTTCCATGGGAAAATTCTTCACTGCCAATCGTATGGTTTGTTTTAAGGATTCCAAATTACCATGGAGTTAAGAGCAAGCCATACTCTCTAAAACTGATCATAAATCATAATCCATTCTTGGAATGGAAGGACCATTCTTGGTTATTGAACATGGTGTTGTTAAGGGGCTTCACTACATTTTCAAGAATGTTATTTTGATATGCCTATGTTTTGATACCTTTTTCGCAAAAGTATGGCTGAGTCACTCCTTCATAGCTATTAGCTAACCCCACCAAACCATCACTGAAGTCGGATGGTGCCCACGTTGCACTCTGTCGACTAATTGGGAGCATGTACTGTTAGCGCCATTTCTTCTCAATCAGAACACCACTTGTTTCCGAACCAATTTTGAGTAATTTTAGTAATCACTGAATAATTGGGACTTGTGTTGTTATCCTCCTGCTTATAAAATCAATAATAATAATATAATATAAGCAGTGATCCCTAAAATAATGTATACACGCAGCGACAGTATCCTCCAGCGTCCACACAAATGGAGATGGTAATCTCGAAGGCGCCGGCACCCAGCGCTCTTAATGCGTGTTTTAAATGTTCCTAATTAACATTATTATTTACCGCGACATTCCCCGACTTCCTTCGATCATTACCAATAATGTACACCACCTTATATATAATTAATATGTATAATATACTGTGTAGGAGTTTTTTTTTTGTATTAACTGAACCGTGTGAGGAACATTCAAAATTAATAGTATAAGGCCTTAGATTAAGGATTGCTCTCCGCTGCGCTCCAACTAGATACTGGACTACCTACGATCAATAACGTTATTATTACGGCAACTGTTAGATGCTTGTGTGCGTGGCATCTTGACACTCAATGGCATCTTTAAAATTTTGTATAATAACAAGGTTATCGTTATGGTTTGTAAAGCGACTTTTCTAAAGTTCAGTGCAACCCTGTTTCACTGCGACCAATCTACAGCTGTGATAGACACTGTTAATTATAACTAATTGCTAAGATTGATTGTTTTCTTGAATCTTTTTTTATGGAAAAGGAGGACAAACGAGCGTACCCGGTATTAAGTAACCACCGCCGCCCACATTCTCTTGCAACACCAGAGGAATCACATGAGCGTTGCCGGCATTTAAGGAAGGTGTACGCGCTTTTTTTGAAGGTATGGATGTCCTATCGTCCCGGAAACACCGCACAAGGAAGCTCATTCCACAGCTTTGTAGTACGTGAAAGAAAGCTTCTTGAAAACCGCACTGTGGAGGACCGCCATACATCCAGATGGTGGGGATGATTGCCTGATTTGTGATGTGTCGTGCTAATAATAATAATATACCAATCTTCTAAAAGTGCAGTGAGCTGACTTAAGTTGTTGAATAATTGGACTTCCGAAAGAGATGCCAAGCTTACACATTCAGAATGGATGTGTTACAGAGTTTCATTTACTATTACAGAATCTACACGCTCTGCAATCTTTGAGACCTAGGGTTGAGAGGTCAAAGTCAAAGTCAAATAAACTTTATTAAATTAGGCTTAAGCAAAGCGCCTTGAAATAGTCACTATAAATATTTCTTTTAAATTACTAGATCTACCATAGTTTGGGACAAAAAAGAGCTCGTGAGAACAACATACAAGATACAGAATGGCCACACTTTTCAAATAATAGAGCATTTTAATCAGATACTCACACACACACACACACACATACAGAATGTAAATTGGTTGCCTGCAGTACAGGCTACGCCTAGGGACCAAATATGATGTAATATTATGTGATAGTGTCTGTATATAATAAATAAATCAATTAATTAATAAATTTTAAAATGGCTATAATACACAAAACAAATCCAATATATACATCGTGTTCAAAGTTAAAGGCGTTTTAAAATATGAAATATTTCATATAAAGTAATAAAGAATAAACTGTTATTAATAAAATTATCCATTAAGGGATGTATCAACCTTTAGAGCTTGAATTCAATGCTTGTTTGGTGTTTGCTTACGGCCGTCCCCAATATACCATCTACAGATAGAGATAAATTACTACCTTCTACTGTCAGTAATTAGCTGTCAATAATCTGAAGCTGTCCATATACCCTATATTAGCGCCTTATACTGGAACGCGTGAATTGCAATTTCTATACAAATTTCTATCGCTGGTAAGCTATTTCTATAGCCTACTTGCTTTAGAATAGATTAAGGTGAATTACCGTCGATAAGTTTATTGGGCCAGAAAAGTCAATGATAGTTACGATTTTTATCTCAAGTAAGAGATAGACAGCATATTGGGAACGGCCGTTAATCTACAATGCTCCCCTAGTGTCCTAGTTAGAATGCGTAATTCCCTACTTAACCCTAGTTCTTCACGCGCAGCCTTTTTGGTGAAAGTTTTTACATATAGCAAGATCTCTTGTCTCTTTTGCTCTTGATAATTCGTTGCCGTATCCGAAAAAAGACATAAAACACTCATTCATGTATCTACGCTAATTTTTATTATTCAAACAAAACAAAACAAAACAAAACTTATAACTATATTATATGCTAATTTATAAAAGAAATTTCAATATAATAATTCAACAATCTACGTTTCTTTCCATTGTTGAAGAATACTCATCTACAATATCGACTTAAACGGCGTAAAATAGATTGCTATCACATTCTTTACATACATCAGAATCACCGTTTGATTTACACTGAACTTTGACACGGAGATAATTAAAAAATTTGTTACGGTGAAATCGGTGCTATATTAATGTTTTCAATAAAAGGTTTTGCCGTCGCAAAGAAAGCAGAAGACAGTATTAATCACGATTTAAATGATGGCCTATAAATTCATTATTATAAAGACAATTAATGAATTGAATGTGTGTTGTGGTTAATGGGACGCGTTTCATATTATTTTTATAATGACAAAAGCAAATTAAAGCTATAGAGAGAATAAATAGCTGATTATTTTTTATCGACAATAGACGACAGATAAATATGAAACTACTTCGATTTCAATGCTTAATATAGCTTTAAGCGTTATAATTTGACAATAAATAGCATAGTCGTACATCTACAAGCTAACGTTGGTAAATACCGTAGTTTTCCTGTCCAATTAAGATTGTTTGTTTGCCGTTTGGTGGGAAATTCAGCCTAATTTAATATATGAAAAAATTTTAGGGGACAAATCCTAAACACAGATGATAGATATGCTTATAGATACTATACTAAATTTCCAGGCGTTATATTTCCAGTTGATCAAATTATATTCCAACGCCATCCTCATATGCAGGAATATCCTCTGATATGCAAAACCGAAATCCAACTATCCCAGAAACGGAATCCAATCAAATGATTGAGTCAAAAAAAATGGGTAAATACCCATGAACTAGGATTATTCTTCGAGATTTTTCTTTTAATCATATAAATTACCTTATTTCTGGTGAAATATTCCAAATAATAATCATCCATATATCCATATATACATCATACCGACATTTCTTCAATGTCCGCCATCTTTACTACCATCATTAAACCGATTTTAATCAAACCGTCTGAAGATATTCATTCGAATTCAAGTGAAATCGCTTTAAATTTTTGTTATTCATCTAAAATCGCTATTTGTGAACCTGTTTTAAGTAAGTCGTAAATTCAAATTCAAATATTTTTATTCAAAATAGGATGTGACATCATTTATTGAAAGTCAAAAACTACCACCCATTCCAAAATGAATGCCTCAGACCTGAGAAGAATGGGTGCAAAAACTCAGCGGGCTTTTTTTTTTCATCGAATAAATATATTTACAAAGTAATATTGTACAATTAAACTTATTATTTAATAGCCTGAGGGCGGTCACTTTATTCCCAATCTGTGGTTTCATTAAGAAAGTCATTTATGTTATAGTAACCTATACCACACAAACGTTTTTTAACAATTCTTTTGAATAACGTAATACTTTTGTTTTGAACATTTTCTAGGATCTTGTTGTAAAAGCATATACGTCGCCCCACAAAAGACTTACTAACTTGACTTAACCGAGTAGTAGGCATCATAAGTTTATGACTGTTCCTGGTGTTAACGTTATGGTTATGACAGTTTCTGGCAAATTCTGAACATACATTACATTATCAAGAATATATTGAGAAGCAACAGTCAAGATGTTAATTTCTTTGAATTTTGCTCTCAATGATTCTTTAGGACCTAGGTTATAAATAGCGCGAATAGCCCTCTTCTGCAGCACAAATATTGTATTAATATCGGCAGCGTTGCCCCATTGCAATATACCATAGGACATAATACTATGGATATAACTATAGTATACTAGTCGCGCCGTATCTATGTCAGTTAATTATCTAATCTTTTTAACCGCGTATGCTGCAAAACTAAGTCTGTTCGCCATTCCTTCAATATGGGGGCCCCATAGTAAAACTTACACAATCTCAAGTATATATATTCAGAAAAATATTCGCTATCCAAGTGTTAGGACAAAATATTATTTACATCTGATCAAGCTAGATAAGCTAAAGCTCTCTCCCTCTCTGCATTTATAATTTATTTTCTATTTTTTATTATTTATAGTTTATTTTATTAGTATTTTTAACTATAATTTTATTTATTTACTATTAGTATTGAAAACAGCAACAAAAGTACCTACTTAATTAAAAAAATGTATTCTTTTAATCCTAGTGTGTGTTGCTATATTTGTTACTAGCTGACCCGACAAACGTTGTTTTGCCATATAAATTATATTTAGTGTTCGACCGTTTTTTCTCAGACTTACTTTTTAAAGCCAATAACCACGAGCACGAAAAGTCTTTTCATTTTTCGGGTTAATATAATATAGCAACAATATTTTTATAAATTATGTGCTTATGTGTTATTCTGGTGTGTAAACTATATTATTGTAATGTTTCATCAAAATCTATTCAGTAGTTTTTGCGTTAAAGTTGTACAAACATACATCCAGACATATAAACTTCCACTTTTATAATATTAGTAGGGTTATCTTGATGGCCCTATATAGGATACAAAGCTAAAGTACTTAGCCTAACCAAAATTTTTTTGTGGGAATTAATCTAAGGTATATCCCATATGACTGGATAGCTGATAATAATAATAATACTAATTGTAGAGACCTATAATTGGCTCTCTGTAATTATGTCTTAAGTATCATTTAAGTTTCTAAAGTTGTTGGTTTTCCTAATAAATACAATGTATAAATATTATAAAATATATAAACCCAGTCTATTATGACTCAATTACGTATTTCTTAAAATATTACGAGTGCAATCGCCGGGGCCTATATATTAGCTTTTCATGAATCCTGAGATGTGCCAATAAACAATGACAATAAACGTACCTATCACTGCTTATATTTACACTAGTGACTTATGATATTACGAGGTACTTTGGGCTGCTGTCTCAGCTTCTTTAGCTAGCCTTTCCTTCTCAGCTAACCTGTTCCTCCATGCAGATATATAGCCCCTCGGATGGATTGGGAAGAAACCTGCTAAACCTAATAACTTATAAAAATGCATAGGGCTTTATTGAATGCATCTTCCACCATATCTATCACAAGTAGTGTTGTGAAAAGGAGCTCAACTGGATTGTTGACATCTAACATCTTAACCTTAAATAATTTATAATAAAAACCCATTAGTCGTATCACCGCTCTTCGATAACACTTCACTTAAAGCCTCGCCTAGTATCGGAATACTGGGTCTTGAAATCTCGATTGCCAATTCCGTGGCCATCTGTTAGGCAAAGCCAAATTGGCTTCGAAGTTCTCTCTCTTCGCCCGTTTGTCCTCCTTTTTCATAAAAAAAAATTATACGTCAAAATGTACCCCCTTATTCATAATAGTCTGCTAACTTAAAGCATTGCTAATTCTCACTCTGTCTTCTTCTATTGACCTAAGTCAGAATGAGAAAAAACACTCCTAAGCGGCTGTTTAAAGTTAGCGGAACATTATGAATAAGGGGGATAGTCGGACATCCGATAAAAACAGGCCACGAATATTAGTTTAGTGTGTGTGACAAGCTACGTCTTACACTCGGGATTTGTATGACACTGTGTTAGTGTGTGTGAATTGCTCAAAATACTTCTATTTTATTAGAACTTCTTCTAAACTCAATTTTTCTCAACGTTTTCTATCTAGTTTTTTGTCTAGATCGAAGATCTTAACTTTATTTAAAAGGCATGCTTACAATTTTTGATGAATTGTTTTTCACATTAATTGCAAGGGTGGCATCTACAATCAGTTCTTCACATAAACTTGCTCCTCTCATACAATTCTTATAAGGTCATTGAAAAACTCGATAAAAATAAAGCCAAAAATATTAGCACCAAAGCGGAAATCACATCAACATTTCTCTTTATTAACACATGTTTGTAAATGAACTCCAATTTGATACTTTTTGTTACATTCAAGTCAATTATGAACCATTTAGATGTCTGACGTCACATACCACGTATATGGCTTTGTATTGTAGTCGCGTTCAGTGTTATTGCTGGTATTTTTGGATTAATACTTTATTCAAACAACGTCACAATACAGTAATAGAACAGTACTTCAACTTCACACTAGAACGCCCGAATCGACGCACACACACATACACACGATTTACTCGACCACTAAGCCATCTTGGGAACACAAAACTATTGAGTGTCACGCCGTACGCCTCCGAGACTAGTTGCTGTCCGAGTTTTTTTTTATGATAATGAGGGACGAGACGAGCAGGACGTTCAGATGATGGTAATTGATAGGCCCTGCCCATTACAATGCAGTGCCGCTCAGGATTCTTTAAGAACCCCAAAAATTATGAGTGGCACTACAACTGCGTTCGTCACCTTGAGACATGAGATGTTAAGTCTCATTTGCTCAGTAATTTCACTAGCTATGGCGCCCTTCAGACCGAAACACATTAATGTTAACATATTACTGCTTCGCGGCTTCTTTCTTCTTTTGTATGTGCTAACCCCAGCGCTTCGCCCAGACGTACGTATAAATTTTAAGGACACCGCTGAGTTACGATACTGTTCTCTTACTTGTATTGTGACAACGTAACGCAGTGTTTGTACCATTATAATCCCTGGCGTAGAGACGTCACGTAGTCCACGTGACGTCAGCGGCCAATTTGCAAGCGGTTCTTTTGATTTTGAAGTGTAGTCCTGGACATGATGTCATTATGACATTTACAAAAATGGCGGCCTGTTGCCTTATTATCGTGCAGGAATTATACTAAATTGACGTAACAAGAACACCGGGTATCGGTTACTGTATCCAGTGGTATCTCATATTGTTGACTGGATAAAATAATTATTAAATGATACCTCTCAATGTAATTATTAATTATTATTTGTAACACTCTAATAGTTTCCTATATGCGAAAACTGTCAATGGTAAATAGATGTATACTTTTTTAACGTATTTATGTTATGTAATAATGTTTATTTTCCTAATAAAATAAAATAAAATACACAGTTGTTCTGTTTTTACGTGAGTAACGATACATATATGATACAGATTAAGTACTAATGACATGATTTGTGCCAATGTACGTTGACAGTTGTAGAACTGTCATTTGTCATGTCATATACAGATACATCTTGAAGCTAGAATTTACGTAGAGTATGCAGCGTAGTGTTGTACAAGCCTATATCGATAATTTAATCCATCATCACTATTTCATTAAACGGCCGCCTCATAAACCGTCGGCTTCGGCCGCGAGCTAGCTATAAATTAGAAACAGTCGAACGACCGAAATGCTCACGTAAAATCTCTTAATATTAATGACATGCAAACGAATTGATACGTAGGCGTCGGGTCGCTCCTAATTGGTCAATAAATGTGTCGGCTAATTATATTGCTGGACCTAGCTTTGACGTAATTGCACCTTTACAATTTGCACTACAACTAACTGCACTTCACTTTTATTATATTATTTATAAATAATTTTTGCTCGTGTTAATTTGAATTCAAACACGACTCTGCAATGACATTACATAAATTTTTCTTATAGAAGATGAGTACAATTATAGAGCTTGCATACGTGTGTTACCAGTTCAGTGGTACCAGGCTCCTTTGCACAGGCATTTTCATTTTCTCAAAACTGATTCCCTTAGAATTATTTTTGATGTCATTTCTTATACTACTAGATACTACTACCGCTTCGGAAACAAATGGCGCTCTGAGAGAGAAGAAGCGGCGCAAGAAACTCTCCCAGCATTCTTTTTTTTGCGCTCTTTTCAATAAAAATTTACAATATTGTAGAGTCATTTCTATCGCTATAAAATAATCACAATCTAGTCCCAGGCTGTCCGATAATTTAGATATTCAGCAGTGGAGTAATAGGATTTACGACAGAGCCATTTTTTATAAAACATTTAAATTTATTTATAGATAATGCTTGAACAGTGGCTGGGACTTTATTGTAGAAGTGTATACATTTACCCTTAAAGCTATTATGTATCTTATGAAGCCTACTAGAATTAGTTACAAGCAATCCCTTATTTCTAGTGTTATAATAAGGATGCCGGCACAGATTATGGGTACTACAACGTCGCCTATTTTGGCCGTGAAGCAGTAATGTGTAAGAACTACTAGTGTTTCGGTATCAAGGGCGCCGTAGCTAGTGATTTTACTAGCCAAATGAGACTTAACATCTTATGTCTCAAGGTGACGAGCGCACTTGTAGTGCCGCTCAGAATTTTTGGGTCTTTCAGGAATCCTGAGCGGCACTGTATCGTAATGGGTAGGGCGTATCAATTACCATCAGCTGAATGTCCGGCTCGATTCGTTCCTTATTTTCACAATAGAAATGTGATCACGGCGGCACAAACTCTTGCAACACCAGAGATTTTATTTATTGCATAAATTCAATACTACACTGATAACAGATGGCAAAAATACATATACATATTAACACGTCCTTAAATAGCTTTGGAATATTTGGCAGTCTGAAAAGTGGGGTAATAATCATAAATGTTTAGATAATTGTCTCGTTCTAACTAAAAATTAAGGTACCTGTTCATCATCAGCCGGAAGACGTCCACTACTGGACAAAGGCCTCCCCCAAAGTTTTCCACGATGATCGGTCCTGCGCTGCCCTCATCAAACGTATTTCGGCGCTCTTGACCAGATCATCGGTCCATCTTGTGTGGGCCTACCAACACTGCGTCTTCCGATACGTGGTCGCCATTCGATGACTTTACTGCCCCAATCTGTCCGGCAAACTATGTGCCCTGCCCATTGCCACTTCAGTTTCGCAATCATTTGGGCTATGTCTGTAACTTTGGTATATATCTATACATATATATATATATATATATATCTGAAGCGGTTTTTCCACCCCTATTCTCTCAGACACAGTATACTAAATGCGACATTTGCGTTAGACGTCTATCTCCTTTGTAGTAGATACTGTAAGGCTGAGATCTATAGAGCTTATAGCTCTAGCCTCAGTCTGGTGGTGTGGTTATAACGTGTGATTGATTTGGAGTTGCTTTTTTATAAACTAAAAAAAATAGCAATCGGGTTTTCTTGATCATCATGTACAGGAACCATTCCAGACATTTTTTGAAGATTTTTCTCTCAAAAGTTGTTCGTAACGGTTAACATGGTCCACTCTGCAATACATATTTTGGAGACGGTATGAGGTGAAACAATGCGTACATATATGTGTAGGTGTTTTTCATTATATCTATCTTAGTAAGCCCTTCTAAGACCTGCAAATATATAAATAAGATCAGTAGAAATAATTTTTACAATGAGATTGTGAATCTATTCGTTTTGCAGCTATTTTACATACCATTGCTGCATAAGTTCCTCGATTCCCGAATCGCTACAAGCGTACGTAGCAATGTAATGAAGTATGTATATGTTATAGTCAGTTTTCCGACTTATAACATTTCAATTGCCATCTCATTAAGATTTCTATGTTTCCGTATCTTGTTTATTTATGTATAATTAAAAGTTAACAATTATAATATTCACACGATTTAATGAGATGTTTCGGAACATATTCCTCATTAACATACAAAGTTAGAGCTATAAATCATACGTAGGACCATGGGCCGATATATATCATACAAAACAATGTCATATAAATAACAATTCATTAACAAATCGGTCATAGACACGCGACGCTCAAGATACTATGTTCCGAATCGAGACTTAATTAATAAGTTAGACGGAACGTGGATTTCATTTAATCAGAAGAAACTCAAAGAAAAAAAAACGCTGTTAATGGAAATCAAAATAAAAAGTAGAAAATAATTTTCAATAAGCATAAACAACGATAAGGGTGAAACAAGCTTGGGGTTCTTGATGTCAATTAGCAATAAAATATGTTTAATTGACTTATACTAGTAAAAGTAGAGTCATTTTGAATTTATCGTAAAATATTCCCCACGTTATTCCCCACATACATTTCTTTTTATTTTTTTTAAACATCTGGAAAGGTCTTGAAACGTCGGGTTAAAAAAAATAAAAATGTAACTTTTACGCAAAAATCTAATGTAAAAACAGTTACAATTACACGCGTTTTAATCCTTGATAAGTGTCTTATTAAAATGTGTAACACTCGCGTTAATCAAAGAGAATACTACATTTCTTTTTATTATGCAATTTGTCTATGAAATAAATCATTTACAATAAAGAAACCCTGTGTACCAAATATCTGCAGTATAAGTCGTGGATCAAAGTGGAATTCTATAGTCAGTATTGTTTACTTAAATGAACTATGTGTTGTAATTTAGAGGAGGCTTAATAACAAACTAGCACTATCGAGATACGTGAAAATAGAAAATATGTTTTATTATGGATGCAATGAGGTTTTTTAAATTATAATTTAAGTTAAAATGTCAAAGATGCATTATTATTTTCAATAAAGATCCTGGGACTACTTATACCAAGCTTCTACATATTCATTTCACTTAATCTTCTCAAAAGGCTCTGTCTATTGTGTTATTAAGACTGTGATAACGAATAATGAAATGGATATGAATATGTATATAAAAATAATGCCAATGGGGGGTCCGCTAATTATTGTTTATATCTTTATGTATAGTTTAACGGGGCATATTTTTACGAACAATAAATTATAAAAACAAATTATTGTAAATTTCTTAGTTCTTTGGTGATGACGTTATTATTTTGACAGGTTTCCTTTTATGCAAGATGAGCGTCTCCAAACGTAAAATAGTAGTCCTGTGCGAATACAATGCTTAACCTACACAAAAATAATGTAAGCAGATCGGACATCTACAGTAACAACAAAAAAAAAACAAATATTTGCAATCCAAAATAGATCCACTAATTGTGTATAATTTTTGCGAATTTCAAAAGCGGACTTAACAGTTTTAAAAATTATTTATTCAAGCTATTCAGAATCGAAAGACAGACGTTTCATATTTTCCCGAGAACGTTGAAGAAACTGACCTGAAATGTACTTGTTAGATTACGTCAACTTAAAACATATACGAAAACTTTCAAAAAACGCGGAACACACATGGGGGGGATTTGGGTAGTCCTTAGGATGTCATCACTCTAGTCTTTCATTTGACACAACTTTTAGGGACAGCCTATGTTTTACTGTAGCAAATACCACCTAGATAATACAGAATATAGATGTTAGTTTCTGTAATCTGTGTTTACTACCCGAAAATTGGTTCAGAAAAATTGGTTCTCCTTAATTTCGCACGACTTAATTTTGTATATTTTCTATGACGTACAAACCTTCTCTGTCTAAAAGACTTATTTACTCGACTCAGTCACGTAGTACGTGAAATAAGTTAATATTTTTACCTGGTGTTCACATTGTGATTATCAAAAGACCAAATTATTTCCATTGATCAATTCCAGACGCTTTCTCTCAACTTCTTTCTTTAATCTTGTAATCTATAAAGATTTTGGCAGTAGATATTCGATAGTTAAGCCCAGTGGTAAATTAAGCAATGCCCTTTTAATCTCACCATACTTAACTGAGTTAAAGTTAAAGTTAAGGGTTTTGCCACAGCCTATGAAGCCTAAATGACCTCTGACTACGACCTTTTTTGGATGTTCTTGTGATACCCAATCATAGAACTTTTAGTTACCTAACTTTTAATTGGCGATCTTGCTCCAAATTTTCATAAACGGCATCATTATACCCGTAATGTAGTTACCAGAGCGAGGTGCATCTTGACATACAAATTCCTGGATTGAAAAGGCACAAGCCAATTTCTTCTTACTGCATTAGGTTCGTAAACCTCACTATTTTGTCGCGGCTTGCGTCGCATTTGAAAAAAAGGAAAATTTTATTCACTCATTTTGAGAGAAAAAAAAAAACAAATGAAAAATATACAAATGATTTGAGTTTTCTTTAGTGTTAATTCCGCCAATATTTGTCTTTAAACAATTCAACACGTGTTTCGCCTCTACACGAGGCATCCTTAGGACGTGTTGTCTCGCCAAAGTCTCAGAGGCGAAACACGTGTCGAATTGTTTAAAGACAAATATTGGCGGAATTAACACTAAAGAAAACTCAAATCATTTGCATACTTATGGATTTCCGCAAAGTAACGCCTACTTCAATAAATGAAAAATTGCTGGATACAACATTTTCCTAATTGTTTTTTTTTTATAACGTAAGCTTTTTCATGTTATCAAAACCATAGAAATAGAACCTACAGCCAAAAAGATTTAATTATTACAAGTTTATACCCGCATATTCTATATGCAAAAAGACTTCTCCTCCGACCTATAATAGTATACATTACAAATTTCAGTGATATTGTGTTACTTTAATTTTTAATCAAATCCTATTTTAAACTAAAATATTCATAGAGCAGGAATTTCAAAGACTTCAACAATCCATCTAAATTCCTTGATTACATTTTACGTCACTTTTATATCACGATATTATTTTTCTGTTCGATGATCGTAATTTTGTATTCATGAGCTAACAATTATTTAAAATGTATCCAATGAAGTTGACTCGATGAAAATAAAAGCGACAATCACATATTTATAGATGAGACCTGCTGACCTTTCACATATAGACATAATATTATATCTTTATATATATAATTCTTGTGTGCGTGTGTATGTCACCTCCTCCTAGACGGCTGGACCGATTCTAATGAAACTTTCTGTGTGTATTCAGGTGGATTCGAGAATGGTTTAGATTCACAATTGAACTACCTCCTAAAGGGCTGGACCGATTTTGATGATTTTTTTTGTGTGTTGCAGTGAATTTGAGATTGGTGTGTGTCTTCAGGTGGATTTGAGAATTATTTTGATTCACATTTGCACTACCTCCTAAACGGCTGGACCGATTTTGATGATTTGTTTGTGTGTTCCAGTGAATTTGAGATTGGTTTAGATTCTCAATTCCGTCCATATAGTTTCTTAAAGGACTAAGGACTCCTTCTAACAGCTGGACCGATTTTTCAAATTAAAGACGTGTGTCCGAAATTTCCGACAGAACAACGTCTGTTGGGTCCACTAGTCTAATATATAAAATTCTTATGTCGCGGTGTTTGAAGTTAAACTTCTTCGAAACGGCTTGACCGATTCTCATGAAATTTTGAGTGCATATTGGGTAGGTCTGAGAATAGGACATCATCTATTTTTCATCCCCCTAAATGTTAAGGGTGGTCCACGCCAAATTTTCTTTTTTAATTTTTTTGACATATTTTTTTTAATTTGTTTGATTATGAGTCAGCATTAAAAAATACATATAACTTCAAATTTTCACCTATCTATGATCAACAGTTACTTTTGTATCGCGATTTTAATATCGGCAATACAACGTTTGCTGGGTCAGCTAGTCTTAATATATATATTTCTTTTGCGCGTCTCTGTTGTAACTGAACTCCTCCTAAGCGGCTGGACCGATTTTAATGAAACTTTCTGTGTGTCTTCAGCTGGATTCGAGAATGGCTTAGATTCACAATTGAACTACCTCCTAATTGGCTGGACCGATTTTGATAATTTTTTGTGTGTTCCAGTGAATTTGAGATTGGTTTAGATTTTCTATTCCGTCCATATCTTAGTATATATATATTTCATTTGTGCGTCAGTTGTTACTGAATTCCTCCTAAACGGCTGGACTCATTTTAATGAAACTTTCTGTGTGTCTTCAAGTGGATTCGTGAATAGTTTAGATTCACAATTGAACTACTTCCTAAACGGCTGTACCGATTTTGATGAAACTTTCTGTGTGTCCTCAGGGGGATTCGAGAATGGTTTAGATTCACAATTGAACTACCTCCTAAACGGCTGGACCGATTTTGATGATTTTTTGTGTTTTCCAGTGAATTTGAGATTGGTTTAGATTTTCAATTCCGTCCATATTTTAATATATATATTTCTTTTGTGCGTCTGTTGTAACTGAACTACCTCCTAAACGGCTGAACTGATTTTGATGATGTTTATGTGTGTTCCAGTGAATTTCAGATTGGTTTAGAAACTTTAGATTCTCAATTCTGTCCATATAATATAATTCTCCTGCTCATGTGTATGTTAGTGAACTCCTCCTAACAGCTGGACCGATTTTTCAAATTTAAGACGTGTGTACAGAACAACGTCTGTCGGGTCCACTAGTATCATAATATAATATTGGTATCTATCTGCTTTATATTAATTATTATAGTGATGAACATGATAGGGGATAACATACTTTACCTATTTATTATTGCTTTTTATAATTTCCTTTATCATTTTTTTTTTATAAAAATAAGGTACGAGAGGAGCAGCACGTTCAGCTGATGGTAATTCATACGCCCTGCCCATCACACACCAGTGCCGCTCAGTATTCTTAAAAAACCCCCAAAATTTTGAGCGGCACTACAATTGCGCTCGTCACTTTGAGACGTAAGATGTTAAGTCTCATTTGCCCAGTAATTTCACTAGCTACGGTGTCCTTCAGACTGAAACACAGTCAAGTTACATTACTGCTTCACGGCAGAAACAGGCGCCGTTGTGGTACCCATAATGTAGCCGGCATCCTGTGCAAAGGAGCCTCCCACTGGTTCGTGTCGTTCGTGACACGATCCTTGCTATTTTACTGAAGGGTGAACTTCTCTAGGAGCGCTGAACACTTAATGTAATTTGTGGGTATTGAATAAAACTCAGCTGTTACCTTTGCCTGCGTAACGCTTGTTCGGGAAAAGTTATCGAGTCGACTATGGAATTGTGACCAGTCTGAGCAAAATTTATCGGATGATAAAATAACATAATATATTTTTAATATTATTACTTTAAGAATTTAGAACAAAGAATGTTGTAGTATTACTATCCGCATATTGATGAAGTTTCTACTGTGCTAAACACCAGAGAACAGAAGTTTGTTTTTCTAATTGCGGTAAACAGTATCCAATATGTACTTTCAATTCTCGGCTTACACCGTACAGTAGGTACAGTTTAAAAGAGACTTCGTGAGTTTGAGTTGATTTCTAAACATTGCAAGGAAGCATGCAGTTATTTCTAAGCAAATCAAACTTGCAAATCGTAGTCCTGTGGTGATTTCAACGGGCATAATGCCGAATGCCTTGCGTCACGTACCACAGACTACCCAGGGTGATCTGTTCATAATTTTGCATTGGCGTATGGTCTGTCCCAATTGGTTGAGTCGCCAACGCGGCTCCCAGATGTGGATAGCCACATGCCATTCTTATTAGATCTTCTGCTGACTACACATCCCCATAGCTACCGGATCTCTGTCGACGCACCTCTCGGAACGTCTGACCATTTCCTGGTCAGGAGTGTAGTGCCTATCCAACGCCCACGTCACAGACCACCAGCGACCCGCGTTTGGCACTACAAGCCAGCAGATTGGGATAGGATGCGTTCCTTTTTTACATCCTACCCTTGGGGCAAGGTTTGTTTTCCTTCGGATGATCCCAATGCCTGCGCCGTTGCAGTAGCCGATGTAATACTTGATACACTTGCAGGGCATGGATATTTTTATACCAAGCTCTGTAGTACCGATCGGTGGCAGATCACAGCCCTGGTTCGATGCGTCAGTTAAAGCTGCATCTGACTGAAAAAACAGGCGTATCGAACTTGGGTTGCGGTGCTGGGGTCAAAGGATCCGAACTGCAAAGTTCTAAAGACGAAATATAACCGTGCCTCCAGATTTTTTAAGCGGCAAATCGCCCGAAATTTAAGCACGTCGTTAAAATCGGCGAGCAGCTTTAAAGTTACCCGACCGGAACACGCAAGTCGTGGTCTTTGTCGATAGCTGCTTTTGGTAACTTCTGGTTGCGCGGCATATATGTATTTATATTATATATATTTATTCCTATTATCCTACTCCTCCGTCAGTATCCTCTTTACCGCTTCTATATTCCATTTCCTAATGGCAGCGTACAAGGCCACATAGATGGCGCTAGTCGTTCGCAAAGGCCTTCAAATACGCTAATTACGTGAGGTGAATCGAAGGACGATCATTATTGCCTTCGAAGTGCCGCTGAGTGACACCGCCGCGCTGCCGCATATATATATTGAGATTGACGCATTCACCGCATTAACTTTATAGTAATTAAGTATGTGTCAAGTGTTAGTCATAGTGTTTCCTACTTAGAGGACAGCTGGAGAGAGAACGAACTCATCAAACAAGGCTGGTACATTGCCTTCCTTTCGCCATATTATAATATAATCCTAAATTAAGTATATACTTATTTCCTACTTTCTTTTATTGAACCAGCGTATATAGTCCACAAAATTGCGCAACACCAATTTTAACCAGCCCTCCCTGCCGCCATTGCACATCAGAAATCTCATGGAAGTCAGCCTAATTAACCCCCAGCTCTTGGTATAACTAGAGGGTCACCAGTTGATCAACGACCGACAGCTACCTCACTGAGCGCAGCATACAGGTTGTTATCCACGGTTATTGCTCGAATCCCAAGCCCGTGAACGCTGGAGTGCCCCAAGGCTGTGTACTATCTCCGACACTGTTTCTTCTGCATATCAATGATATGTTGGACACCTCCAACATACATTTCTATGCAGACGACAGCACTTGTGATGCCGTATATACGGGCCATGCAGGTCTCTATCGGTAAATCGTCGACCAGTGCCGGGAGAAACTTGTGTTTCCCATCGAGTCCTCTCTTGAGAAGGTTGCGGAATGAACCTTGTCCAATTTAACCCCCAGAAGACTGAAGTTTGTGCGAATCCCGCTAAAATCCCCATTTGTCGTATCACCGCTTTTCGACAACACTTCCCTTACAGCCTCGCCTAGTATCGGAATACTGGGTCTCGAAATCTCGAGCGATTTGCAATTCCGCGGCCATATGGAGAGAAAAACCAAAAAGAAACTAGGCGTAATAAATAGAGCACGGCTATACTTCAAGCCGGCCCATATTCTAGAGCTGTACAAAGCGCTGGTCCGGCCACATATGGAGTACTGCTGTCATCTCCGGTCTTATGCACTTGACCGCATGCAACGCAGGCAGTTGGAATTGTCGGGAACCCAGTGCTCTGTAAATGGCTGGATCACTTGGCGTTGCGTAGAGACATCGCTTCATTGTGTGTCTTCTACCGCATTTATCACGGGGAGTGTACCGAAGAGCTGTTTCATCTGATTCCTGCCGCCAAATTCCACCTTCGCACGATACGCCACGAGTTAGAATATCATCCCGACATAATAATAACCTAAACACATCGGATTTGGTCCGGCCGAACCATCGGACGTGGTCCATTAAAGGACCATATTCAATGGTATGTCGTATTGTCCATCGTTCAACATTATTATTATTACTGTCTGGACCATAAAAGTACGACGCTGGACCTCAGGTGGGCGCCTCACACCAAACCGTCCGATGGTCAAGCCGAGCAAATCCGACCATGTGTTTACGCTATAAGAATACTTAACGTATCATAATTTAAATATAGTATGTATGTTATAACTATTTAACAATAGCGGCCGTAGCGTTCTGTTTTGCTATGGTGCTTTTATAAAGGGGCATTCCGACGATAACTCGTTATTGAACCGACTACCGTATTGAATAATCTAATAATACTCAACAATAAACAGTTTCAAATCAACATTAACCTTCAAATTTTAATAAAAAATTGATTTTTCATATCAAATAATCGACGTTTATACGATTTTGCGTGGGCGGCTCGGTCGTAGAGTTCACGAAGGGTCATTTATGGTCGTAAATTGTAAAGTATTGATACTGATTCCCAGCGTTCAATCAGTCATGAATATTGAAGACCCGTTAACAATGATTTATATTAGACGGCAGTCATGTGGCGCCCGGCCTACCATCGTTACTGAACCGCGCAATTTGTTTAAAAATAATAAGTAATATAGTTAGATTTCCGTGTGGTCAGTTTTGCTCTGAAAGTATAACTTATTGATAGCTTTAAGTGATATATGTGTATATTTCTTATTCAAACAAAACAAATCTAATAACTATATTTACAATACTACATAAAATTAAAACTATCATTATGTGTCAATGTATTTCTTATGGATAATTTCCATTTAATCCCAGACTTTTAAGTCGTCTTTAAATTCAGAAATGTTATAATAAGCCTTGCTACACTTTAGGTAATTGTTTTAAATCTAATAAATGACAATTCTCTAATATAATATGGAAGTTTATTAGAGAAACGTCTAAGCGTAGTAGAGACGAGTTATATGTAACAAAAGATTCTGTTTTCTTCTAGTATTTATATTAGGTCCTTACATATGAAATTGGCGTATTTCGTAAACTTTAATCACGATGTTCTCCTCTTTGGTAAGGAATTCCAAATTCAAATTTGTACAGCTATTTACTCATGTATTTGTGCTTCGATGACCGTCATTCATTTGTTTTTTTCTTCTGTTTTTTTCTGTTTTATTACTCATACTCATTTTACAAAATGGAAAACTTAAAGTATCGCATTATTTACGAGTACGAGTTCCGCCGTGGCACTAGTGCTGCGGAAACGACTCGAAGGGTGAATGATGTGTATGGCGGTCATGTTGCAAAAGAAAACACAGTTCGTTTTTGGTTCCAACGTTTTCGTTCTGGAAATTTCGACCTGCAGAACAAGCCCCGTGGACGGTCTGAGACCCAAGTTGATAATGAAGTATTGAAGGCTATTGTGGAAGCGCATCCATCGCAAACCACGTCCGAGTTAGCTGCAGGCTGCGATGTTAGTGATAAAACTGTTTTAATTCACTTGAAGCAAATTGGGAAGATTAAAAAGCTTGAAAGGTGGGTACCTCACGAAATGACTGAAGCAAACCGGCAAACGCGCGTCGACTGCTGCGTTACATTACTGAACCGGCACAATAATGAAGGTATTTTAAACCGAATCATTACCTGTGATGAAAAATGGATTCTTTACGATAATCGGAAGCGCTCAGCGCAATGGTTGGATCCTGGCCAGCCAGCCAAATCCTGCCCCAAGCGAAAATTAACCCCAAAAAAGTTACTTGTAAGCGTTTGGTGGACTAGTGCCGGTATTGTTCATTGCAGTTTTCTCAAATCTGGCCAGATGATGTCTATTGTCAGCAATTGCAAACCATGATGGAAAAGCTAGCGGCTAAACAACCTAGGCTGGTCAATCGCTCCACGCCACTGCTACTTCACGACAACGCTAGACCACACACTGCACAACAGACGGCTACCAAATTAGAAGAGCTTCAATTGGAATGTCTATGACATCCTCCGTACTCCCCGGACCTTGCTCCAACAGATTACCATTTTTTTCGAAATTTGGACAACTTCTTGCAAGGGAAAAAGTTTAACTCTGATGGGGCAGTCCAAATCGCCTTCACAGATTTTATTGATTCCCGTCCGACTGTTTTTTTTAGTAAAGGGATCAATGAACTACCTATGAGATGGCAAAAGTGCATAGAAAACAATGGTTCATTCTTTGATTAATTAAATATATTATATTAAAAAATATTCGACTTTTTGTTCCTCACATACAAAACGCCAATTTCATATGTAAGGACCTAATATTATCTAAGTTTCTTTATAGAGGTATTCAATACTACTTTTCGTCTCTTTTTAAGGGTTCTTTATTATCAAAGCAGGCATATTTCAAAATCTGTATCATTTATGTCTTTTCGATCGAAGTTATTAGGTTAGTATTAAAGACTGATTGAGTATTTTTTTGAGATGATTGATAAATTAGATGTAAGTATGTATGTACTTGGACTAAGAATTGATTAGGTTCAAACTAATTCAACTGAGGTGTATGCGTAATGACTTATATTATGTTCCAATTTCAAATGCCGTAAATGTATTTTAAATAACTATATAACACAAGGCCAGTGCAAATCTTTTCGTATGGCCCAGTTACTTAAGGCTGAGATCTATAGAGCGTACTTAGACATTGCTTAGACTTTACTTATGTAAAACTTAGCTTAGTGTGATAATACGTGAACTTGACTTTTAGCTTGGGCTATCTTAGCTTAAGCTCAGCATACTTTCATCTGTCAAATGAAAATTAAAACAAAATCCAAGATCTACGCAAACTCTCAGCTAAGTTTTACGTAAGTAAAGTCTGAGCAAAGTCTCAGTACGCTCTACAGATCGCAGACACAGCTCCTTATTTTTTAAACTGATGGATTGATGAAGTGATTTCTTCTTTTGGGATCTTTTTACCTTTGGTTTTTAGTCTGCCTTCAGCCTCCAAGATGCTTTCGTACGAAGTACCTTTCCCTTGATTTTCTCCATATTCCTGTACTTAACAAGCATAAGTGACTGGCTTACAGGATAGACCAATAAACAATTGATAGATATTAATTATTGCAACGTTGCGTACTTATTGATTTACCTTAAGTGCTTAAATCAATACGGATCAGGTTATTTTTTCCCGCGCTGTCTCATTAGAATACGTAATAATACCAACTTTTCAACATCAACTCGACATTCTTGTAAATTGTGAGCATTTATTGAGGAGACTCGCCTTGGGTGGCATAATGTACATACAATGAAACACAAAACGAATATAACCCTTATGTGTAACAACATAAGACTCGACGCAATCGACGCTGCAAGTAGGCGATATTTACGATCATCCGCATCGTAAGGACAGTCTCAAAGTGTAAAGGCATTGTAAATCTATCATTCGCTAATGACTAGGGTCGTGTCACCTGTCACCCGTCACCTCACCCGGTCACTTCGGCAACTATGATCGTGATAAAGGTGACGCGATAAAATCTAGAAACGTCTATATTTCAAACATGTGAGCGTACTTTACTGTTTTGCATGATTTATGTAAGTTCACTTTTATTATATATCTCTTGAATGCTCAAGTATTAAATAAGACTTTATTTACTAGGTGGGTACCAGATCCTTGCCATTGTTTGCCGTAGTAATCAGCCGGAAGACGTCCACTGCTGTACAAAGGCTTTCCCCAAAGATTGCCGTCAACCAACGTATTCCGGCATCTTGACCAAATCGTCGGTCTATCTTCGTCGGCCTACCAACACTAGGTGTTCCGGTACGTGGTCGCCATTCGAGGACTTTACTGCCCCAATGGCCGTCTGTCCGTTGAGCTATGTGCCCTACCCACTGCTACTTCATTTGGGCTATGTCAGTGACTTTGGTTCTCCCACGGATCACCTTATTTCTGATTAGATCTCGCAGGGAAACTCCGAGGAAAGAAGAAAAAATGTGCAAGTATAATTGTGTTGTATTGTTTCGGTTTGCATAATATGCAGATATACATTCTTGCTTGTTATGTGGTTGAGTTCTTGCAAAGGCTACTTAAATGTACTACATTGCTCGTGGCGGCGTCAAGGGCGGGTCGTTTCCTCCCCTAATATGGTGGAGAAAGGTGATAGCTGGTCCACGCGTCATGCTCGTGGAGGCTGGATGATCCTGTCATGCTGTCTCTTTGTGGAACTGTGCTTTGTGTTGTTAATTTTAAAATTGTATAGTTATAATTATGATCTTTTCATAATGTTGATATAATATTGCGACAAAGCCTTTATTTATGTACAGTCAACAGTGCATGAGTCTTGGTGCGTCTCAATAACTTTTATTTTATTAATTATAAACTTTTTTAACCGACTTCAAAAATGGAAGAGGTTCTCAATTCGTCGGTTTTTTTATGTTTGTTACCTCAAAACTTTCGACTGTGTGAACTGATTTTGATAATTCTTTTTTTAATTGAAAGCTGGTGCTTCCCGATTGGTCCCATTGTAATTTAGTCCAGATCTGAGAGTGGAATCCATGAGAAAACCACAAAAGTCTTAAATTTTTAGCAAAGTGGATGATAAATTTTCGAATAACTCAATATCGCGCCCACCGATTTCGATGATTCTTTTTTTATTGGAAAGCATGTAGTTCAAAGATAGTTTGGTGAGAGTTTGGTTAGGTTCTGATAGCGGAATCCATGACAAAGTAACGGAACACTGTCTGTAATCAAATTGCAAAGTACTTACGTTCATTGATTCATTGAAAAATTTAGTATATTTACACATATTTAGACAAATTGGTAGTTAGTGTAATTCAAATTCCCTAAAAATCATAAAATAAAAAAAATTAACAAAAAAACAACCGCCTACAAAAACACTATTCCAAACAATAGATGATGTGCACTAAAAAGTATTTATTATTAAGCGATCACCGCCGCCAACAATCTCTTGCAACACCAGAGGAATCACAGGAGCGTTGCCGGCCTTTAAGGAAGATGTACGTGGTTTTTTTTTAAGGTACCCATGTCGTATGGTCCCGGAAACACCGCACAAGGAAGTTCATTCCACAGCTTTGTAGTACGTAGAAGAAAGCTCCTTGAAAACCGCACTGTGGAGGACCGCCACACATCCAGATGGTGGGGATAATAAACTAACTTGTGGCGTGTCGTACGAAGGTGGAATTAGGCGGCAGGAATCAGGTTAAACAGCTCTTCGGAACACTCCCCGTGATAAATGCGGTAGAAGACACACAATGAAGTCACGTCTCTACGCAACGCCAAGTGATCCAGCCGTTGACAGAGCCCTGGATCCCCGACAATTCAAGCTGCTCTGCGTTGCACGCGGTCGAATGGATCGAGCTGATAATGGGGTGCGCTAGACCAGAGATGACAGCAATGTCATCTCTGGTCCATGTGTGGCTTGCGCTTTGTACAGCGCTAGAATGTGGGCCGGCTTGAAGTATTGCCGTGGTCTATTAATGACGCCCAGTTTCTTTGAAGCCAATTTGGCTTTGCCCTCCAGATGGCCACGAAATTGGTAATCGCTCGAGATTTCGAGACCCAGTATTCCGATACTAGGCGAGGCTTTAAGGGATGTGTTGTCAAAGAACGGTGATACGACAAATGGGGTTTTTTTAGTGGTAAACGCGCAAACTTGAGTCTTCCGGGGGGTTAAATTGGACAAGGTTCAATTTACCCCATTCCGCGACCTTCTCAAGACAGGACTCGATAGAAGACACAAGTTTCTCCCGGCACTGGTCGACGATTTCCCGAGAGAGACCTGCATGGCCCGTGTATACGGCATCACCAGTGCTGTCATCTGCATAGCAATGAATGTTGGAGGTGTCCAACATATCATTCATATGCAGAAGAAACAGCGTAGGAGATAGCCACAGCCTTGGGGCACTCCAGCTTTCACGGGCTTCGGGTTCGAGCAAGGTCCGTCGACAACGACCTGTATGCTGCGCCCAGTGAGGAAGCTGGAGGTCCACTTGCATAAGCTCTCGGGAAGCCCAAATGATGGAAGTTTTGCGAGGAGCGCCTTATGCCATACACGATCAATGCCCTTCGCTATATCCATGCTAACTGCCAGGCCTTCCCCCTTGCTTTCAATAGCCGCAGCCCATCTATGTGTTAGGTATACCAGAAGATCACCTGCCGACCGACCATGGCGAAAGCCGTATTGTCGGTCGTTGATCAACTGGTGACCCTCTAGGTATACCAAGAGCTGACGGCTAATTATGCTCTCCATGATTTTGGAGAGCAGGGAGGTAATAGCAATAGGCCTGTAGTTTGCCGGATCCGAACTGTCTCCTTTTTTTTGGATCGGATGGACAAGGGCTAACTTCCATGAGTCAGGGACTACGCGTTTTAAATAAGAGTGCCGGAATAAACGCGTTGGCACCGGCGTCAACTCAGGGGCACACGTTCTAAGCACGATTGGAGAAATGCTATCCGGCCCGCTCGACTTCCTGACGTCGAACAAAAACAGAGCTCGCCTAACAGTTTTCTGTCTGAACTATACTTCAGGCGTAGAGCTCTGACACCGCGGTATGGTCGGCGGTGTTTTTTCGTTGTCGTCAAGAGTCGAGTTGGAGGCGAAAAGAGCGCACAGGAGATCGGCTTTTTCTTTTGCCGTATGGGCCAGGGTGTCATACCTCATGTGCAACGGCGACATGGACGGCTGGCTGAAGTTACCAAGAGCAGCTTTCGACAACGACCAGAACTTGCGTGTTCCGGTCGGGTAACTGGAAAGCTGCTCGCCAATTTTGACGACGTGCTTCGATTTCGCACGGGCGATTTGCCGCTTAAAAAATCTGGAGGCACGGTTATATTTCCTCTTCAGAACTTTGCAGTTCGGATCCTTTGAACCCAGCGCCGCAACCCAAGTTCGATACGCCTGTTTTTTGCAGTCAGATGCTGCTTTAACTGACGCATCAAACCAGGGCTGTGATTTGCCACTGATCGGTACTACAGAGCTTGGTATAAAAATATCCATGCCCTGCAGTATCACATCGGCTACTGCAACAGCGCAGGCACTAGGATCATCCGAAGGGAAACAAACCCTGCCCCAAGGATAGGATGCAAAAAAGGAACGCACCCTATCCCAAGTATAAAAATAATTGCATATTTTTATACAATCTAAATTATTAATCTTATTCTAGTTACGATTATTGTAATTTTTGGAGTCGGTGTCATCCAAGATAGGCTTGTTACTATATACATAGTTTTAGGTGAGATGTGCTAGAGTCGTGAGGAGGCGAGAGGCGAGACCGGGTTGCGGCCGAAGGCCACCGATTCCAAAAATAACAATAATCGTAACTAGAATAACATTAATTAATTCGATTGTATAAAAATACGCAATTATTTTTATACTTTTTAGTGCACATTATATCTATTGGTTTGGAATAGTGTTTTTAAAGGCGGTTGTTTTTTTGTTAAAATTTTTAACTTACTCGTGTAAGACATGATTGAAATTAAAATAATTTGTTCTAATGATAAAACTGCAAATATTGGTTGAAATGAGTATCTACGAGTTTCTTGCCACTTCTTCTCATTGCCACCCAACCCTTACCGAAGTGGTGGTAAACGTTAAAGTTTATAACTTTCGACATTAATAAGTGTAACTTTTGAAATTAAACCACAATGATCTGTCATGTTCGGATAAGTTCCCAATCGGTGAAACCCAAAGGTGAATTCGGCTGTATTCGACTACTAGAGCGCGATAAGTCAGAGCAAAATTAACTAGAATAATTTATTCACAATTATAACTAGATTAGCTGCTTCCCGCGACTTCAACCGGGTTAAATCGGGAACTCTTAAAAAAATTTGAGATAGCAATGCAGAATTTTTTAGATTATTTTTGTATTTTTGTCTTGGTTTGGAATTTCATCGGGGTAAAAAATCTAGGTTAACAGTCATGATCTCGTCACCAGGATAAGTCAGGATATGATTTGTGTACTGTGCCTGTGAAAGATCTTAGGGACTAGAGCGATACAAATGAAATTGCCTTATTTGTTAATCGAAGTGTTAACATTATTATACAAATGCATCTCCCGGGATTCGAACTTGTAACAATTAGCTTCATCATCGCTAACCGCTGTGCTAAGGGGTTTTCAAGGTATAACTGAATTTCATGCGACATAATTGCGAACAAATTCATATTGCAAATAAAACCAAAATATGTTAATTTTCACTTCCAAATGTAGCAACACCTTATTAACTAATCAATATAATATGGAATAGTGGAAAACAAACTTCGATAGATTCTACAAATGATTTCAGTTTTCCTTAGTGTTAATTCCGCCAATATTTGTCTTTAAACAATTCGACACGTGTTTCGCCTCTACACGAGGCATCCTCAGGACGTGTTGTCTCGCCAAAATCTGGCACGAGACTCTGTCTCGTGACGTGTCGAATTGTTTAAAGACAAATATAGGCGGAATTAACACTAAATAAAACTCAAATCATTTGTATAAGTATGGATTTCCGCAAAGTAATGCCTACTTAAATAAATTTTTGATAGATTCCACAATTGTTTGGATTTATTTGAGATCAAAATCTGCAAGTAAGTCACCAAATACATGCTTTGGTATGCAGATTGAGTTCAGCTGTTTTTCCTGCGAAGGAACTCCGGAGTCTTGTGAAATTAAATATGGCGTGGGAGGCTCCTTTGCACAGGATACCGGCTAGATTTTGGGTACCACGACAGCGTCAATTTCTGCCGTGAAGCAGTTATGTGTAAGGAATATTATGTTTCGGTCACAAGGGCGCCGTAGCTAGTGAAGTAGCCGTCTACTATAACTGGACAAACGACACTTAACATCTTATGTCTCAAGGAGACGAGCGCAATTGTAGTGCTGCTTAGAATTTTTGGGTTTTTCAAGAATCCTGAACGGCTGTGCAGGGCGTATCAATTACTATCAGCTGAACGTCCTGCTCGTCTCTTATAGTCATGAAAAATGTGATCTGTTTTTTGATCAATGTTCGTCATGTCGGCCAAGGCATCACTGATACTGGATGCCACAACTAGAGATTCTGTATATTGCATAGACTTACAATATACAAAATCCCTACTCATATTATAAATGTTAATGTAAGTTTGTTTGTTACTCTTTCACGCCTAAACCACTGAACCGATTCTGATGAATGAAAATGAGCTGGGAAAAGGACATAGGCCTTTAATTGCGAAAAACATTATGGAAGGCTTGAAGTATGGTATGGAAGATTGTATGAATGTTCGTCATTATGGAAGATGACACCATAAAGTGTTGTATTTAGGCACTTGATAAGAAATAAATAAATATTTATTCGAGTGTTTTTAAAATTTCGACGTGTGTAGGGATGAAATAGGGGATGAAAATTCGTATGGAAGTCGTTTCGTCACGCTTTCTCTCCTAACTCATAATTCGATTTTGATTTTATTTTGTACAAAAACAGCTACAATTTTTCTTAAAAAAGTGTACGAACGGGTTGAAAGTCTGCATGGGAATTCTTCATTTTCAGAGATATGAATCCATGAAACTTTGTATTTAGGCACTAGATAAGAAGTAATTTATAAATATTTGATAGATTTTTTGTATCCGCTTTATCATAGAAGAGAGCTGCCAGCAGCGAAAAAAGAACAGTTTGTATGTCATTTGAATAGTATCCTAAAAAAATAATAAATGCTGCCCAAAGTAAGTACTCCACACAGGCGAAGTCGCGGGTATAATGTAGTCGCGTATAGATTTTTTTTTTATTGACACACTTTTACACAAATTATCTTGCCCCAAATTAAGCATATAGCCTGTGTTATGGGTTACAAGACAACGATATATTTAATACAATATAGTTACTTAAAAATACATAAATACATATATACATTCACATAAACATACATCCATGACTCGGAAACAAACATCAATATCCTCATATAAATCCTTGCGCCTACCAGGATTCGAACCCGGGACCTCTAGCTTAGTAGGTAGGATCGCTAACCACTCGGCTATACAGGTCGTCCTGTCATAGATAAACGGAGGTAGTAGTAGGAGAGTCATCTTTACGCTAGTATAGTCTATGGTGACTATAATGGATTTTGATTGACAATTCGTACTATGTAATAATTATATTAAAATTTCTGGTATCATAAATTAAGAATTGATAATATACAATACCCCGAATGGGTCGCAGTTCGATTCCGACTGGGACCGACTTAGCTAATCTCTTTCGTTTTAATAACCATCGATCAACTTTGTGTTTATTTAAAACAGTTCTCTGAATCCGCACATTTAAAAAAAAACAATTTTAGAAAAGTTTCACATCTTCAAAGCAACTTTTTAATTATTCATCAGTCAATGACGACTTCATAATGTCAAAGTCAACCATTTCTTTTTCAATCCTGGTCATTACGCCTTTTTGGATACGTTAGATACTTTTGGGACGAGACGAGTAGGACGTACAGCTGATTGACATTGGACGTTGGACGTGCTGCCTATTACAATGTAGTGCCGCCCAGGATTCTTGAAAAACCTAAAAGTTCTGAGCGGCGTTACAATTGCGTTCGTCACCTTGAGACATAAGTTGTTGTCTCACTTGCCCAGTAATTACACTATCTACGGCGCCCTTTAGACTGATATACAATAATGCAATAAGCAGTAATTCTTTATGGCCGAAAAAGGCGCCGTTGTGCTACCGATAATCTAGCCGGCATCCTGGGCAAAGGAGCATAAAGCTGTATGCAAACTACCTTCAGATTTGTGCTTAAGTCTCTGTCGATCAGGTTTTGGATTCGGATTGCGACTAAACTATTAGTCCCACCAGCCAAGGCGGCGCGCGGCGCAAGCAATGCGTCCCATTTGTCAATATTGAAACTATTATCGGGTACAGACGGCCGTTCCACACTCTACTTGTTAAACACATTTGTAATAGTTATGGAACACCCTGTGGGGACTCTAGGGCTGTCCCAAACACCAGTCAATATCTCGAGAGCTCAATGTAATATTGAATTCCATCGACAACGTTGTTATAGTAAAGGAGGGTCACCCGCTTAAAAAAAATTAACATACGATATTAAGTGTTCTAATTATGCAATTGCTTGTAATTTTTTCAAGTTCAACATGTTGATTTTTATTACAAAACACTCTATAACTCTCTGGGTTTATATAAAAAAATCTTTTTGCTCAATATTACGGAGTAAGAAAAAATTAAAAAATCCCCGCTGACTAACTTCCAAACTGCTCCGATCTGAAATTTTTATTTTTCGTAAGGGTGCTTCTTTGAAGTTCAATAAATGAATGCTAATTTCAATATTTTTGATTAATAATATTCTGAGCGAATTTCAGTTCAGACTTGATTTATTAAGATGTACCTATCCACAAAGGACTTATAACAAAGATTTGATATTTTTGTGTTATGTCATTTGTAACATGTAGAGACCAAAACAGATTCAACATCACTATCGCATATATTTTTGTGGGTTATAGTCACAGTAGACATATCTCCTGTGTTATAGTCACAGAACAGTGGTTATGTTCAAATGTATCTTAACCTCGCCTTTCGTATATAAAAATATGTCTCAACGTATTCACAAGATATCAATTCACAAGATACATCTTAAGATAACATTGACAGAAAAACAGTACGAGTGCCACACAAGCCGGCCACATACAACGACGAAGCAGCAACAGACATTAATTCGACAGTGTTTGATTAGCGAGTGCTTCGCTAATACTGTTTCTATTAATCACTTGACACAAATCCCATTCCAGCGCGCGATATAAATTGCAATGTAAGGATTTAAAATATAAGGGACATGGCAACCCGACGAGCTAAATGGCCCATCCCTACTGGTACCCGAAGACACTGAGCAATAACATCCTCTTCTTGCGAACATATATTTAACACTATTGAGGTTTATCTCACTTGTCCAAACAAATTTAGACTTTATAACTACTAATATAAGTAAAACGTACACGCATTGCTAGTTTCAATGTTTGCATTTTGCGTTCTTATCGAATGATTTTGAACTTTATTGTATGTTTCATAAGGCTTTTAGATTCGTATATTGTCTTCAGCGAAATCTGGAAATGTATTGCCCGCTGCGTGAATAGTGCTCTTTGATTTATCCACCTGAACGCGTCTCAGTATTAATTCACTTGCAATTTGTCATTGAATGTGAGAAAGTGGTATATTGTTCTTATTCAACGGGGTTATAATAAATAATAAATAGAGTTATATTATATTACATAGATCGTACCTACGCCGTTCGCCACCCAGTTGCACTGTTATTAAACAGAGGTTCATTTCTGATGGTTTATGTCCTTTTAGTAATTTGATTTGTTATCTACTCTCTGTTATTTATAAGTTTTATTTTATTTAAAGGATTCAAAATTGGGCTTTCTGAGCTGATGCCTCTGGCACCGTAACCCAACTGGTATTACCACTACTACCAGAGGCTATCTCAACTGGTATTACCACTCAGATATCTGTCCTTATGACGGTTTAAATTTCCTTCGTCATATTATGCTACTGCTGCATAAATTGTTGCAAACATATTAGTGTGAATTTTTTTTATGGAAAAGGAGGACAAACGGACGTACCTGATGTTAATTGATCACCGCCGCCCATATTCTCTTGAAGCACCAGAGGAATCACAGGAGCGTTGCCGGCCTTTTAGAAAGTGAGAGAAGGGAACATATTCCCAGAAGTGAGGAAAGTCAAATAAAAAAAATATGTTTCACTTTTTTGTAATCTTCTAGAGACTGGTATGAACATCGAGACCGCATTTGGAGTAAGGTATGTCTGTACAGATGACCACAGATAATAAACAATACATAATAAGAACTACAGTATTAAATTATTAAAACTTTCGTGAGTCATTACTAAATTTTTATTAATACGGCTTGACTGACGTTTTTGTCTCTGAGTAAGTTAGTTACTTACTCAGTAAGAGGTGGACGTTATCGCACCACACTCACCCTGATGAACGACTTCCGAATGGTCCGAAACTAGTCGGTACCGACACCGACAAAAACGTGAGTAAAGCCGAATTAATAAATAAATACATTATTATTATTATACGTCACATAATAATATACAACCCTTCGTTAAATGTTCACCTGAACCTACTTATGCTAAAGTTCATAATTAAAGGTTGTTAATTTATGCAAGTAAAAACGTACGTTTAATTGGAATTGAAAACGGTCATCTGATGTAGAGTGATCACCGTCACCCATGCTCTCCTGCAATACCATAGGAATCACAGGAGCGTTTTCAGTTTTAGGTGATTGCTCGCCGGTTATTGGACACCAATCAAGGAAATTCATTCTACAGTTTTTGGAATAACGCACTGTGAAACAGTAGGCTTAGCTCAGAGTTTCCCTGCGAGATTAAATCAGAAATGGGGGATCCCCAGGAGAACCAAAGTCACCAACATAGCTCGACGGACAGCCGTTGGGGCAGTAAGGTCCCCGAATGTCGACTACGTACCGGAAGATGGAGTGTTGGTAGCACCCCCACAAGATGGACCGATGCGATGATCTGGTTAAGATCCCCGGAATAGATTGTATGAGGGCAACGCGAGATTGATCGTCGTGGAGATTTTTGGGAGAGACCTTTGTCTAGCAGTGGACGTGACGATCATGGTTGCTGAAATGATGTTGACTGCGGAACAACGCCACACAGTCAGATGTTGACAATGATTTTGACATTTGACATTTGTGGCGTGTGGTACGAGGTGGTACGATGTTATAACTAGTAGGTTATTTGGCGGTAGGTGGATAAAACTGTGGTAAGTTTAAAACCCGTTCGACAATATTTTATAATATCTAGTCTGACCATAAGTCCTGTAACAAATAAAAATGCATTTATTTTTTATGACGTAATGTAATTTTAATAATACTTATATGTATTTATTTATTGAAGTCTGACCAATAAATAAACAAAAAAGTTATTCGAACCGACTACCTTTGGCTTAGATGCAGGCCTGCAATCTGTCTTACCACGAATATATGGATATATGCATTGCTTCCATACGAAATTTAATCACTGCTTATGCTATAGATTTCTAGAATAAGCAGTGATTAACTTATTTCTGCTTATTCTAGTATCATTGAATATGGTCTGTTAGCTGACCATATTCGATGGTATTTCGGATTATCCATCGCACAAAATTATTATCACTACTGGTGTGAGGCGTCCACCGCACCGTCTGATGGTAAAGCTATGAATACATGATTGGATTTGGTAGTAATAATAATTTTGTGCGATGAACACTGCGACTTACCATCGAATATGGTTCGCTACCGGACCACGTCCGATGGCTAAACCAAATCAGAATTATATTATCGTGTTTAGGCATTTAAGCAACTCAATGTAAGCGTGACGTTTGGAGCATGCCATGTCTTCAACAGTTGATGTGATGTGTGTATGTATTTTTTTTTTGTCCTTCCTTAAAGACCGGCAACGCTCCTGTGATTCCTCTGGTGTTGCAAGAAAATGAGGGTGGCTGTGATCTCTTAACACCAGGTGACATGTACGCTCGTTTGTCCTCCTTTTCCATAAAAAAAACTTACTGCATACCACGGTTATACAGGTTCAGTTTTATAGTATGGGTTAATGCTAAAAAAAAATTTGTACGTGGAACACAGTAAGATTCAAATCGCATTGTGGTTTTGTGGTTGAATGCCACACTCCAAATTTTAGTTGTGGTAATTAGGGAATAGCAATTAGTAACAACTTTAAAATTAAAGTATTTCCTGAAAAGAGACTTCCTAATATATTCCTTACAATTAGCACAGACGTGTGTGCTTTGTGAAGCATTAGCAATAGAATTAACTCGTAGGTATACTTATTTATTATTTGAAAATAACATTTCTATGCGTCGTGGTGGTCGTAAACATAGCATGCACTGTTTGAAATGCAATTTGGAACAATACTAAACTTCTTACGAACAGCGTGTCATAAGGAATTTAAATTCTGTTTCAAAGCACAAAAGGTTTAATTTCCGAACGAGTGTACGAGCTTTTAAATTTAATTGTGGGTTTTGCACATTGTAAGTACCTATTTCATTAGGGACGTCAACGTATTACTAATTATTATGTGGCATAATATTTGTTTTTTAGTTGATTATACTTGTGGAAAACGATGCGCATGTTAATATCATCATAATTAGATAGTAGATATCTCTTAATTGATTAAAACAGCATGAAGAATTTGAAATATATAGTGTGATCACTGGAAAAAGCAGCATACCTACCACTCGTTACATATAAAACAATCGCAGATAGAAAAAGCAGATATGTCTACTGCGAGTAAGAAAAAGAAACTAGTAAAGAGAAATTTAGCAGAGACTCCTTGACAGTGAAAATCAGATTACATTAAAAAAATCATGCGAATTCTTTGTTATTTCTATTTGGCTATTGACCTATATGATTATTATTTAATATAAATAGTCTAACTTATAGGTTAGGTATGTTTTTAATTAAAATAAAATAATACTTTGTTGAATATGAGCTGAAACTGTTGGTAATAATATGTTCAAAATGAGTGTTATTGGGCGAGCAGAAATAGACAAAAGGAAAATTATTTGTTTCACAAAAAGTACTTAAATATATAAACAAATAAATACTATGAACAGATAATACATAGTGTGTATCTACGTAAAAGTTAAAAGGAGGAACCTGTATTTCAGCTTACAGCGAATTACATTAAATAATATACTTAAATGTTTGCCTTTACAATACCATTGAACATTATGTACTCTTAAATAGATAGGGCTTTATAATAATGGTTTGTGGTCTGATCTACTCTTTGTGTATTATGCTAGGTGAAGTGAGTGTGAGAGGGTGTATCCACAGTCCAGAGTAAGTGCTATATGTGGCCATTTGTGAATGGACATAAAAAGGTCGAAAATAGATAATTTCATACTGCAGCAATGTGTAACATGACGCATATTTTTACCAATCAATAATCATTACGCGATTCTTACAATATCTGCAGTGGTTTGGGTAGCTACTTCTTATTCCTCATGCAAAGGAATTTTTTTGGCGTAAAGATAGGAAAGACCTTACAGAATATAATTTCATTAGCTTATTACGACTAACTGAAGTTTTACGCAAAACTGTCTACAATAAGTTACGACGGCTATCCTAACAAATAGCGTGTAAGGGTATGTGGAGACGCCACTGCCGCGGGACCGTCAGTATATTTTGTTTAACGGCCGTTTTCAATATCCTATCTATCCTTAGTTTAACTTACGGATACATTGCTTTCACCGTTTAATGACAACCTCTTATCTATCCATAGTTATGTCCAATATAGTTATAGTCCAATGCTATCTGTCAATAGGTTATTGAAATGTAAGTAAGCGTAAAAGGATAGATTTGTCTACGTCTAGTAAGTTAAACTAAGGATAGATAGATATATATTGAAAACGGCCGTAAGTTCAGTCTATTAAAGGCCTCTATCGAATAATCGAATGCGATAGCCTTTATTTAGTCATTGTTGATTAACTACGTTGGTGAGAATTTACTAGAGAAGACGAGATATTTCATATGTTTAGAGAGAATTGTTTTTATTGATTGTATTTTGTCTTAGGTTTGGTTTCCTTTGGTTTGAGAAAGACACCGCTCTTATGAAACAAAACTTTAGAAATGTTTAACAAGAACCGTAAGTCTTCAAAAGCTTAATCAAAATCTACTACTATTACGGGTGCTAAACAAGTGATGATTAGCATTGTACTACTAGAATTGTACAGCAGTTATATTACTCAATAATGCCTACTCAAAGGACGCCGAAGTGGAGACGGGGTGGCAACAGTGTGGTCGAGCCCATTAACATAATAACATGAGTAGTTTGGCGCAGCGGCAGTGGTATCTACACGTGCCCTAACAAATAATGATCTCCATGGTTTAAGATAGCAAGGGGTGATGACATCAAATTATTACATATGCAGTAGGTACATAATACATAAGGTCTGAACTGGCAGTTTTTATTTTAGATTAATGACTTTCTTGAGTTCTAAAGGTTTTTCGCTTGAACGGTAACTATCACGAAGATGACTAGGATAATAGATAGGATATTCGCCATCATCACATCGCAAGAAACATTTAGAAAGAACTGCCTTCAGCCGAGTCTCCAAGTTGACACATATTTTAGCAACAAATTAGTTTTTCAAATATTAGCAGCCTTTTGCAATACCTACCTGTCAACTACCATCTTCTACGGTGCAATAGTTTAATGTCCTTTTCTTAAATAAATTGCATTTTTTCACATCTGATCATTTTCCAATAACACATGGTAAATGTTCTTAATAATAAATTTTAGTCAGCCAACTGAATCCATCAGATCACAAAATAAACATCTGTCCAGGATTGAATCCGAGTGAAAACCCTGAGCGTTGGCGAATGTGTTAATTTGAACGTTTTATGCGCTCAATATAGGTGTGCGAAACGTTTAGAAATACAGAGTCAGTGTTTTTAATTTGAGTGGAACGGAACACTCGAATCATCTCAACAAACAAGACATGGGAAATGCTCCCAACATGTCTTTCTTTTCTTCTCAAACGCCGATAATTACGTTCGATTGTAAGCTCGCCCACACACTTCTCACAAACGTCCATTGAACAGTTAGCTATATAGTGTTCTAAGACGTTTGATATGACGTAATTTGCAAAAAATATGGTATTTGCGACTTTGGCTGTTTTCGAATCCTATATAAGTAGAATTGCTAAATTAGTTACTGCGCCTCAATTAGGGCTGTTCTGTCTGAGTTTCAGTTACGCTGGATATATCCAGAGGATGAGTGAAAGACTATAAAGACCTAGGAAATTAAAATACATTTCGAAGTCCTTTCGTGAGAGACAGGCTGATATTTGAGGGTCAAATGAGGATTAAATGCAGGTATGCTCCGTCGAGCGTACAAGAAGTCACTTTTGTTATTTATTTAGTAACTACTACCGCCCTCACTCTTAAAACATCCGAGAAGCCGAGCTTTGCCAGACTTTTAGGTACAGATGTAGACACTAACTCTGTTAAGATACTCATGTTGCCTCATCTTAGTTAGTCAATCCACAGTTTGGTTGTATGACAGGACGTTCTTTGAAAACCGCACACGTATAGTAACGCTATACATCCAGATGTAGAGAATGATATCCAAGTTTGTGGCAAGTGATGCGAAGGTTGAATGCAGCAGCAAGAATTAGTTCAAACAGTTCTTCGGAATACTCCCGGTAATGCGTTAAAAGAAACTTCCGTCTTTTCGGCTTATCGAGACCACTTACTTCGTCCCTTGGCGCAGCATACAGGTCGTTGTTGACGGAACTCAAACCCGAAGCCCGTGAACACTTGAGCTGCCCAAGGCTGTGTACTATCTCTTTCACTGTTCCTTCTGAATATCAATCAAATGTTGGACGCCTCCAACATGCATCGCTGTGGGCTAGCTATGCAAATCTCTCTTGAGCAATTGTAGAACAGTGCCGAAAAAAACTGTAGTCTTCTAACGAGTCCTCTATTGAGGAGGACTTGTAATAGGGTAAAAAATAGTAGGTAAACTTAATCTTACTAAACCTAATCCCCAGAAGACTCAAGTTTGTAGGTAAAAACCCCCGTTTGTCGTATCACCGTCATAATTAGAGACCGGCAACACTCCAAGCCACCTAGTATTGTAGCGCTGCACAGTGCGCAGGTGGCCGGACGAGTGACTTGAAAACTGCTCGCGGATTTTGCTCGAACTATTTTCCGCTAGTACCATAGCAACGGCACTATCACCTATCTATCATATTAGATATATAAATAACTAAATATAGTAACTTTGATTTAAAAAAAATATAGAAAAAATAAAAGAAATAAAAACATACATCAGATTTCCCGGTGAGAGAATCATCCAGCCACCACAAGCAGCACCCGTTCGCGAGTATGTCGCATGGACCAGCCATCGCCTCCCTCGGCCATATTTTAGGGAAGGGAATGACCAACCCCACTTCGCCGCCACAAACAGTGGTATTAAGCGAACATGACGATGCCTGTCACGAGAACTCTACAAGGGAAACAATCCCTGTTCGAAGGGTAGGATGCGTCGACGGAAACCTGGTAACTATCGGGATGTGTAGTCTACTGATGGTCTAAAAAGACGGCATGCACTACACTTATTGGGAAAGACCATTTTGCCAATACAAAATTATGCGCAGTTCACCCTGCGTAAACTGTGGTGCGCGACCCAAGCACATCGTCGATTTTCCATTAAACGCAGCACATCCATTTCAGCGTCACCCCTGTCAGACACACAGAGAGATATCGGCGTGTCGGAGCAGCCAATGTCATCTAAAACTTACCATAAATCATCGGGTCCATTGGGTTCAAATCTGAGTATAATGGGCTGGGCTTTGGTAGTTGGTGCCATCGTCGAGTATTACCTATTTCAAAGTTTTGCTGAAAAGTCCACTATACATTATAAAAAATATATACTTATTAGATACCGAGAGACTACGAAATACGATGTAAGACTATTTCTTGATCCACTTTCGCAAAATTCGTCACTAATTTTTAATAAAAATCATCCATCCACTCTTTGATAAATCACCCAGCATTGAACCAAAACTGACGCAGGATGCAAAATTGTGAGTTCATCGAACTCCATCGGAAAGTCAGAGTCAAAATATTTTATTGACATAAAATCAAAAGATTTCTCGTCAAAGTCAATCACAAAAAATACAATTCAGAGACATGCATATTAATTACACAAAAGATTAAACATATACATATTTTTAAAATAATGCAATCCAGTGAAACAATACAGATTAATTTTAAATAATATATAAACAACGTCCTACATCATAAATAATGCGCCTGTGCGCTGACGATAAATTTATTTTTGAGCGCCTTGTTGGATCACAAAATGAAGCTGACCACTGAAATCGACAATATTTATATAAGAACATTTCTACAATTTGTAGGTAATGTACTCTTAGTTAATAACAAACAACTAGAAAATCTTCGAAGGTTGTTAGTACTACCATGCCTGATTAAGTGACTGCATACTACTACAACGACATACTACGATTGTCATAAAATAGTACCTGACACAATTTCATAGCAAAATACTTATAGAAAACGATTACGTCAGGGTTTACAGGCGTTTTGTTCTACGTTAAAGTTTGATAAAGTAATATGACTGAGTGGAACTAATATAATAGGTTGGCAGATAACTAGGTAGGTACCTACAGCATATCTGATTATACGGTAGACTTAATACAGGGCAGAAGTTTTATTTGGCAGAATAGATTGGGGTTTGTCTTTTTCCCATCTTTATTTAAGGTCGGCTTTCCTAATCATTTTTCTCCAGGCATGTCTTTTTCCGGTGTCATCCTTGGGTCAATATTATTGTTTTCCATCGCCTTCCTAACAACAGATATACAAATAAGTCTCCCGCGCTGTTTGGGTCTTGACCGCCATTGTGGTACCATCGTAGGCGTGCTTCTGCTAACTTATCTTGTATCGGTTGTACCTTAAAAGTTCCTCTAATGTCACTTTATCCAAAACAGTCTCAATGTGGCGAGATGTAGTTTGTCGGATTGTTGTTTCTTGGGCAGCCAGTACTCCACTCCGTCATAAGTCGTTGCGGTTTTGTGCACTTTGACTTTAACGCGTATTGGCATTCTTGAATCAAAAAGCACTCCTATGAGCCTCCCGAGAAGACTCCCTCCTCACCGAGCTTCTTACTGATTCCTGCTGGGAACTTTTGCGGAGACGCTGTCATACATGTCTGCTACTATTTGCACACAACATTCAGGTACCATCTTTGCTCGTAATGCCTGCTAAATTAATGGTCTTATGATGCGATCAAAAGCCTTTTCTATATTTATAAAAACCATGTGGAGGTCTCTCTTATCGTTTATTCTTTGGGATTCCATTAGAATGCGAATGGTGTGTTTTCGTCGTGGACTTTCCTGTAACGGACCCACACATGGTTTCTGTATTTTTCTTTTCGTTTTATCTCTATAGCCCTGGTTACCGTGAATTTCGCTTAAGGAATCGTTCGTAATTTGTGCCACGTCCCCATGGGAATCTGCACCGATGTATATTTTTGTTACCGACTCGGCACCCCACCACAGAAAACCGTAGTTACTGTGTCCTCTAGCGGCGATCAGATACAGTCGCAAGTTGTTGCTTCTGGTCACTGGTACAATCCACTGCTTGTTTTCAGACAGTTTCACGATGAATGTCGCTATAGAAACATTTTCTGTGGATGTGTCAATACGTGGACGTAAATACTTATAGACAAATCAAACACGTCAATGCCAACGGTTTAGTAAGTGTCGGATACATCCTTTTCTCAGTAAACGAAATCAATTTATAAATATTTTTCAACTTACGAATACGAATATATAAAGCTAAATTCAAACGCTAATCTGTATGATGAGGCAACTGCCAGACATCATTATTGATTGTGGCAATGATTATTAATATTGTTGTACCTAGGTAACGCTGAAAATGTTTAGAAAATGAAAAACGGCTTAATGTAGAAAGTTGCCAATACTTTTATTGTTTTTCGAGGTAATCTCCGTTCCTCTCTACACATCTTCGCATTCGATGGAACCACTGAGAAAAGCAGTGGGCCCATTCTTCCTTAGGGGTCTCTTCTATGTCATTTTCGTACGCTTTCGCCGCATCTTCAGGGCTCCTAAAGCGAATACCTCGAATTTTCTTTAGTTCTTGGGAATAAATAAAGTCAGTCAGGACTATACGGCGGATGACTCATTATCTCGACACCTGCCTCAGTCAAATATTCAACAGTCCGTTTTGCGGAGTGCGCTGAAGCATTGTCATGGTGAAGGAGGATCCTGCTTCGAGGGCGCTGATGTCGAATTTTTTCCAAAACAACAGGCAAACAGCGATTGACATACTAGTCTGAAGTACGATTGGCCGATCCTCGAAAGGAAACACCCACTGAGCTGATTGTCTTTTGGTTTCGGGTTCGTAGCAATATATCCAGCTTTCATCACCTGTGACGATGTCAAATACTGCATTTGAGTCATCGCCGTTGAACTTATCTAACATTTGACGACACCAGTCCATGTGAAGGTGTTTCTGGTCGTCGGTTAAAATATGGGGAATCCATCTGGTACAAAGCTTCCTGACGCCTAAATGTTCGAGTAATATTTTTTGAAGTTGACTCATACCATTGCCTAAGCTTGCCCGTATGTGCGATAGGTCACTCTCTTATGTTCCTCTATCATTCGTCGCACAGCACTGATGTTATCTTCAGTAGTCGCTGTTATCCCCCTCCCTCACGCGGATCATTATTGAGATTGCTACGTCCACGCTTAAACTCGTAAAATCAATTGTAAACAGTGGCATGAGATGGGGCTTCATTAAGAAATGCTAATCGGAGCCTATCATAGCTTTGTGGTTGAGTAAGCCCACAACATCAAAGTCATAATAAATAATTGACCGAATTTTGTCTCGCGTTAGGTTCATTTTCACGTATAACAAGAATAAAACTCTTTGCCGGCAATTCACAAAAACAAATGACAAATAAATGCAATATACTACATTAGGTTACCACAGTTCTAAAATTGAAATTCAAAAAAAGTTTTCGTTAGCAACATTTCTAACTGGCCAGTTCGAAACATTTTCAGTGTTACCCACATATATAGATCAAGATACTATTCGTAACATGTGGTGAAACGGTACGAAACTCTCCCTCAGAAGTAACAACAGTCCTTCTCCGCAAAAAATAAATCTGCAAATTATAAGAGTTGCAAATGACCTTAATCCAAGCCAAGGCCCAAGTACAAGCCTCTTATTTGATAATAATATTTTAGTCTTTTCTTGCAAGACTACACATTAGCAAAGCAAACTCATTATTCTTAAAAGTTGACACTTGAATGTTGGTGAACGACTAATAATAAAATAAATACACACTTTAGAGATATATTTATTAAAAACTTATTAATTATAGTCCACTTAAACTTCACTTTTATTAACCTCCAACACTCATGGTGTTATGATATTGTGATAACAACTCTATGTAGATACTCCCAAACCTAATCTAATATGTGAAATAATGCATGAATGTACTACTGCCAAGTAATTAGTGCAAGTTTGTTTCATGTGGCGCACCGGAAAATGCTCACAGATCGGTTTTTATTCGTTACAAATGAAGAGAACCTTAGATGTCTTCTTGGAACCAATTTTATTTATTATCATGAGCATATTATACATCTATGGTATAGTTTAGGATATATAGGTACTACATAGCAATACCATCACAAAATCATACAGCACCCACAGGACACCCTCATTTTGGTTTGGTCTCTTGGTCAGTAACATATCGAATGTAGATGGTGTCTTCGGGCTTGGGATCTTCAATTTGGGTCTCATCTAGTTGTGAGCAAGCAATGGCAAGTGCAGAGCCATCATGAGAAAAACTTAGGGATGAGACTGCTGTGTTATATCTGAAACAGACATGAAATAATTAAAAATGCAGTAAAGTCAAATGTAGCTTTAAAATAATTCTCTAACTGTAATAATACTTTATTCCTTAAGTGTATATGTTGAAGAATGTTTAACAAATAAAATGTGAAAAACAAAATTTTATGAATGATGCGGGACTCCAACCCATGACCTCCGGTGTTCCGTGCCGGTGCTTTAACCAACTGAGCCAACCGTTCAAGTAAAGTATTGTTATAAAATCTTGTGAAAAAGAATGTTTAATTAATAAAATTGAAAATAGCATATCAGAGAGGTATAAAACATTAAAAAATTAATGAATAGGTTTGAAATATTTAATTACCTTGTTTTGAAATTTTTGGGTTTTCTCTTGCACCTTTGTATTAAGTATAAGAAAAATATATCAATCTCGGGCAATAAATTGATTCATGGGTAAGTAATGATACTACATATTGACTACTATCTACTTGATTGCATTTTGCAAAATATAACTCGGAACAAGCACTGTAGCATAGACTGAGATCTCTTTTAAATCTTATCTAATTTAATTGTATTAAAAATTTAAAACACTTCTCCAGTGTCAACTATCTATGGTACTAATTCATTGTACGTAATTCAAATTTTGTCATTTATGGTATTCCATTCTAACCCATACTTTTAACATATACACAGATATATAATTTAAAGTATAATATGACTTTCTAGTAGTATGGCAATAGAAAGTGAAAATTATGTTTAAACTTATTAAACAATAGTAAATAATAGAATGATTACCTGTGGAACTGGCAAAGTCGTTTTTTATTAAAACCATCCCATATATTGACGTAGCCATCTGAACCCCCTGTAGCAAATGTATTGTACACTGAGTGAAAACTAATTGCATTAACTGGATATATCTTCTCAATACCTGTAATTTTTAATATTAAGATACGTTACAAAGTTTAAATTGTGACCTGTCCATGTCACAGACACTTTGTTTCGTTTTTTATATTATTTCATCACTTCCACCCACATACTTCTAAATACCTTCCAAATTCTGCTTACTCTTTCAGCCAGCGATAGGCATGTACACACTCATACATTGTTAGCTATTGCTGGTTGAGATTATTAGCTAATGCTGGTTGAGATTGTTAGCTAATGCTGGTTGAGATTGTTAGCTATTGCTGGTTGAGATTGTTAGCTATTGCTGGTTGAGATTGTTAGCTATTGCTATCTCACAGCCCGATGACGCTTGACCAAATCTGATTTGTAAATGTGAGCCTTAACATTAGTGGTTTAATATTCATAATACTAAGGTGCTAATTCAAAGTGTGGCTGACTGTTTACGACTTGTCAATCAAAATCAGTTACAGTTACAATAGATTTGCTTACCTCTTAGCTCAAATAAATACAATATTTAAAGAAAATTAAACACACATAATAGTCACCTCCATCTTTAATCCTGTGACACTTAAATGCATACTTCTTTTTCTGTACTTCTGGATTACTATCCAAATATTCAACTGCGACACGGCCCTCAATAGAACTTAAAACATAGCCTTGTTTGTTAGGGAAAACTCTTATGCATCTAGTTTGGTACTTGAGAGAGGATTCTCTCCGTTGATTCACATGCCCCATGTTCCTCACATCCCACACAAATATCTTACGTCCTGATGTCCCAACAACAAATTTTTCTCCAACTATACTCATTGTGTACACCTAGAAAATATTTAAACAAAAATTTAAGAAACGAAATAGTAGAGCAATCTTATATTTTAGAAAAATTACTTGAACTTATCAACCAAACATAACAGTAATTTTAAGTCCACATACCCTTTCATTTCCTTGATTATATGTACCTACACAGTTTGGCACTCTACTATCCCACATCTTCACAGTTCCATCCCAACTTCCAGTCAGTATAGCGTTCACCTCACTTGCAAACTCTACACACCTAATGGCCCCTTTGTGATCACCTAGTACTGTTTCACTTGTAGCATTCAAGTCAAACATCTTCAGAGTTTGATCTACGCCTCCACTGTATGAGTGTACAGAATCCTGTATTAACGATAAAAATAATAAACATCACAGGTTATGAAAACCATAACAGCAAACTGGTAATGGCTGACTTACTCTGAAACAAACATCTAAAACGGGCAACTCATGGTTATATTTATGCCTTTCAATATTAGCTGACACATCGTAGAGTCTCACAGAACAATCCCAAGAGGCTACCAAAAGAAACTGATTTGATTTCGGCGCAAATTTAATACTCGAAATTGCGTCCTCGGGAAGACTTTTTAATTTGAATTCCGTCCGGGATTCTGCCACCCGAGTTACTGTCATTGTGGAAGCAATTTTGATTACTATATTAAAACCAATCAAATAATAAAAACTATTAAGTCAAAAGTTTTGGATTTGGTGATTATGTTACCGTCGCAAATCGCAATCACAAACCCATTACCCAAAGCCGCAGTAGTAGGTACCGCACTCGCAGTTGCCGCTGACAACTGACAAGTGCCAACTGCCAAATCCAGATTCCAGAACACTTTTACTCTAAAGCCAAATGCCAACAACTTTAGCATCTCAGTTTGTGGCCCACACCCACAGCCCCACAATCATAATACCAAAAATGAAATCTACTTATTGCAGGTGCAGAGTATATTAAATATATGTGAATTAGCATTAATATGAATCAAAATAAAGGTTTTAGGTAGAATGACAATAATACGCACATACTTCAACAAAGTATCTAAACAAAATGGTCATACTAAACAATCACGATATTTTTTGTGAAATTATCCTTTACGATGTATTTATAGATGACATATGAAATTGACGATATCGCGATCCTTGTATATTAACATCGTGAATTCGTGTTTCGTACAAGATAATTTGAGTAAATAAAAATAAACCACGGTCAATCACAGAAAGAGAGCTATAATGCTTGCATTAGCATTGAAACTAAACGTAAGAGAAAGTGATGGGTGAAAGACTCGATTTTAAAACGAAATCAATTTAACCATATGACCATTACGAAAGGAATAATCTTGAGTGAAGTTTTAAAGATTGCACCTGTTATTTTAGAACGAGTGAGGACAAGTTTAAGAAGCTTATAACGATGTTTTCACTATTTGTACGTTACAAAACACAAATGAGACGAGCTTCATCATCGAGAGTAAAACTTGCCGTGATATTGCGCTACTGGCAGAATCTCCATCTGCTTATAACTTCTTGTTTTCTCTCTGATACAGTCCTAATGTAAGCCAATTTACTACATGCAGAGCAATTGAAAATGTTCTCAAATCAAGGAGGTTATATTTACATGAGTTGCTGTCCTCAGAGCAACTGTCAGATGTGAGTAAAATTATTTAAAAAGGTACGTTAAAATTCTGGTTGTATTATTATCTAAGACAGGTGGGTAAGTTGTAAACATGCCTGTACTTAAATGTTTCGCAGGTATCAGAAATCAAATGTTAATAAAATATATAATCTGTACAATTTCAGAGATTGATGATATGGTAAATGTGATATTACTTTCTCCTCGAATGTGTTTAACATTATTTTATCGTTACACCCTGATCCCCATGCCCAAAGAGAATTTAAACACTATCTTCACCTATGCCTATGATGTGTGAATAAAAAAATTAGGACTTTGACATAATTTGGCAGTTGGCACATGACATTTGACATGTTTGTGATGAGGTGTGAGCCGTGAGGGGAACTAAGAACATTATAGTTCTATTTTACAATTTAGTAATTTACATCGTAGGTAATTCGCAATCACAGACCACAGTGAAATGTAATAGTGTTATTAAATCCTTATTTAGTTTTATGCGTGCATTTACGTTACTAATGTAATCCTAAAATATTTGCAATACATCAGTGCCTAATTAGAAATTACGATAAATGAATAAGAATATACCGCCAGTCTAACTCGACTTCGACCAAACGAATGGAGTGATTTCAGCTTTAACGATGCAAACCAACCTGAAGACTAAAGAAATGTTCATAGTCAGGGCTTTGGAAAAGATTTTAGCGGATAAGGATATAAAACGATCTTATCACAGCCAGCTGAAAAAGTCTTGTGAAGTTGCCCTTGGTAAGTGTCCATTTTGGCGCATTAGGAAACGTTTAGTAAGTCAATATTTAGATGTGCCATATAATATAATACATATAGTACAATAGAACATAGGGAACTTTTAACATGATTGTATATTTTAATACTGTGAAAAGTGAGTGCATTGAGCCTTGAACAATGTTATGGTGGGGATATGCCTACCTATTTGTTATCTTATCTGTACTTCATAAATTCTAATTATATGGTTGTATTGAGGTAAATTTTGACATATTTATCCTCTTCAAAGTGATTATAAAACATAATCTCTAATTATTATACCAAGTAAAATTCTTCACCATTAGTAATACAAAAATAAAACTACCTTAATTTTGGCAATTTATTTTAAGATAATATGTATTAATATTTTTGTGTTAGTACTTCTAGTTTAGTAAGAACAGCAAGCTTCTAGTTTAGCTTCTTGGGTTTAGGTCAATTTTAAACTAGATACTCCTTTTTTTTTCAAACATGATTCTCATACTCAAGAAATAAATTTTCTGTTATTGTTATTTTAATATAAACTTTAGCTTAACTCTTTTGTTCATTTTAGAAATCTATATAAGAATAATTATAGACCCACTGCATCAGTATATCAAGATTATTTTTACTGTAAAAGGGTGCACCAATGGCACCACTTTACAAAGTATTTGACAGTCTGTAATTATGTCTGTCAGATGGTTGTATTTTCATAAACTGCAATAGTTTTGCAAAAATGTTAACAGTCTGTTTTACCAGTGGCACTTATCAGCAAATAATAAAAACAAGATTTCAAATTTAATAAATATTGTATATACAAAAAAAATTACATACCTAAATCACCAATTTACGATTGGTTGTTAGACCTAAAGCAAGTCTGGTAATTGATATTTATTGATAGGAAAAGTATTTACAAGTACATAGTGTTATATTATCTTATATGATGGCACAAAACTCAAGTCAGATTATTTAGTTTTATTCTTTTTTTGTCATCAATATAGTACCATCAACTTGCTTGCACTTTTTATAACTGAGATTTGTCTTGCTATAAAATATGATCTTTGTTTCAGAGGAAATTAAGGCAGAATTAAAAGATGGAGGCCAATCAGAGTCAACAGAGATTCCCTCTGGCACACTACCCTTACCTAAAAATGATGCATCAAATATTATAACAGCAGAAAAGTATTTCTTGCCATTTGAGTTGGCATGCCAAAGCAAGGCATCCAGGATAGTTGTTACAGCTTTGGATTGCTTGCAGAAACTAATTGCCTATGGTCATCTTACTGGAAATATACCTGACTCAACTACTCCCAGAAAGCTTCTTATTGATAGAATAGTTGAGACAATATGCAGCTGTTTCACTGGCCCACAGACTGACGAAGGAGTTCAGCTTCAAATTATCAAAGCTCTTTTGACAGTGATTACAAGTCAACATGTTGAAGTTCATGAGGGAACAGTATTGCTTGCAGTTCGAACATGCTATAATATCTATTTGGCAAGTAAGAATTTGATAAATCAAACAACAGCACGAGCCACTCTAACACAAATGCTGAATGTTATTTTCACTAAAATGGAAAATCAAGCTTTGGAAGGTGGCTCTGACGTACATCAGTCTAATCCCATGTTATATCATAAAATGCCAAATGGAAATATAGTGTCTGATCATCAAAATCACAATGATCAAGAGGAAATGCCTGATAAAATTGTAGAAGCTAAAATGATTGCACAACAAATTGTAGAATCTGTCATTGACAATGCAGTTTCTATTGCAGCAAAAAAGTATTTGGAAATCGAAGATAATGTCTCTGAAAACAATGAGAATCCACATGACTCTCTAGATAATCATAGTATATCCCAGGAAAGTAATAGCCAGATTGTAAGTGACACAGCTATACCGAGAATTCCTTCACAGGAGAGTGTTGATGTTGTGTCTGAAAATGATAACTCAGTGACAGCCAAATTCACACATGTTTTGCAAAAAGATGCTTTCTTGGTTTTTAGAGCACTGTGTAAATTATCCATGAAACCCCTACCTGAAGGAGCACCAGATCCCAAATCTCATGAATTAAGATCAAAAATTCTTTCTCTTCACTTACTTCTGTCTATACTTCAGAATGCGGGGCCCATTTTTAGAAACAATGAAATGTTCATCACTGCAATAAAACAATATTTATGTGTTGCTTTATCTAAGAATGGTGTCAGTTCAGTTCCGGAAGTTTTTGAACTCTCTTTGGCAATTTTTTTAGCTCTCCTTCAAAACTTCAAAGTACATCTTAAAAAACAAATTGAAGTTTTCTTCAAAGAAATTTTCATGAATATTTTGGAAACTTCAAGTTCCACTTTTGAACATAAATGGATGGTCATTCAAGCACTCACTAGAATTTGTGGAGATGCTCAAAGTGTAGTTGATATTTATGTCAACTATGATTGTGATTTATCAGCTGCTAATTTGTTTCAACGCCTTGTCAGTGATGTTTCCAAAATAGCTCAAGGAAGACAAGCCTTAGAATTAGGAGCTACTCCAAATCAAGAAAAATCAATGAGAATTAGAGGTCTTGAATGCTTGGTCTCTATATTAAAATGTATGGTTGAATGGAGTAAAGAGCTATACATTAATCCTAATATGCAAACAACCTTAGGTGAAAGGCCTATAAAAGAAGAATTTGATCATCATAGTATCAAGTCTCATGGTGGGTCTAGCGCCAGCCTTGCCTCTATGGGGTCAAGTAACATTGGGAATAGGGAAAATTTGGACTCACCAGAGCAATTTGAAGTTTTAAAACAGCAAAAGGAAGTTTGGGAGACTGGTATTGATTTATTTAATAGGAAACCAAAGAAAGGAGTGTCTTTTTTACAAGATCAAGGTTTATTGGGAACATTAACAAAAGAAATTGCAGAATGGTTACTAACTGATGAGAGACTTGATAAAACTTTTATTGGAGAGTACTTAGGAGAAAATGATGATCATTCAAAAGAGGTCATGTATGCCTATGTGGACTCTATGAACTTTAGCAATATGGATATAGTTGCTGCTTTACGCCATTTCTTGGAAGGTTTTCGATTGCCTGGAGAAGCACAAAAAATTGATAGACTTATGGAAAAGTTTGCAGCACGTTATTGTGAATGTAATCCCACCAATAGTTTATTTACAAGTGCGGACACTGTTTATGTATTAGCGTTTTCTATTATAATGTTAACAACAGACTTGCATTCCCCACAAGTAAAAAATAAAATGACAAAAGAACAATACATAAAATTGAATAGTGGAATAAGTGATAATAATGACTTACCTCGGGAATATTTGTCACAGATATATGATGAAATAGCTGGCCATGAAATCAAGATGAAGAATACATCAAAACCTGGAAAACTTATGATTTCAAATGAAAAGAAACGAAAACTAATATGGAACATGGAAATGGAGCAAATTTCAACAGCAGCAAAAAATTTAATGGAATCTGTTTCCCATGTTCAAACTCCTTTTACCACAGCAAAGCATGTAGAGCATGTCAGGCCTATGTTCAAAATGGCTTGGACTCCATTTTTAGCTGCTTTTTCTGTTGGCCTACAAGATTGTGATGATCCAGAAATTGCCTCTCTTTGCTTGGATGGTATAAGATGTGCTGTAAGGATTACTTGTATTTTTCATATGTCCCTTGAACGAGATGCGTATGTACAAGCGCTTGCTCGTTTTACACTTTTGACTGCTAATTCACCAATAACTGAAATGAAAGCTAAAAATATTGACACCATTAAAACATTGATAACAGTAGCTCACACTGATGGTAATTATTTGGGTACAAGTTGGTTAGATGTTGTTAAATGTATATCCCAATTAGAACTTGCTCAGCTCATAGGAACAGGTGTGAGACCTCAATTTCTCTCTGGGTCGGGCATCAAACCCCAGGCAGATTCCCTTAAATTTAGCCTTATGACTTTAGACCCAAGTGTTAAGGAACACATTGGAGAGACAAGTTCTCAGAGTGTAGTTGTTGCTGTAGATAGAATATTTACTGGATCAACTAGATTAGATGGAAATGCTATTGTTGATTTTGTCAAAGCTCTCTGTCAAGTATCTCTAGATGAGCTTAGTCATCCTACCAATCCTCGAATGTTTTCCTTACAAAAGATTGTAGAAATATCATATTATAATATGGGCCGAATCAGGCTGCAGTGGTCTCGGATTTGGCAAGTACTTGGAGATCATTTCAATAAAGTAGGTTGCAGCAATAATGAGGACATAGCATTCTTTGCTGTAGATTCGCTAAGACAGTTATCAATGAAATTCATAGAGAAAGGTGAATTTGCCAATTTCAAATTCCAAAAAGACTTTTTACGCCCATTTGAACATATTATGAAAAAGAACAACTCTCCCACTATCAGAGACATGGTTGTAAGATGCATTGCACAAATGGTTAATTCACAAGCACCAAACATCAGATCTGGTTGGAAAAATATTTTTTCAGTTTTCCATTTAGCAGCAGGTGATCAGGATGAAGCAATTGTTGATTTGGCATTCCAAACGACGGGTAAAATTATTAATGACTTGTATGATAAACAATTTCCCGCAATGATAGATTCATTCCAAGATGCAGTAAAATGCTTATCAGAGTTTGCTTGCAATGCTAAGTTTCCCGATACTTCGATGGAAGCCATAAGGCTTGTTCGGTCTTGTGCAACTGCTGTTGGAAATTCACCTCACTTATTTGCTGAGCACGCTGGACTCGAAGGGGAACCAGGCGCCCCTGAAGAAGACAGGGTCTGGTTGAGAGGGTGGTTTCCTCTACTATTCTCACTTTCATGTGTGGTGAGTCGATGCAAGCTAGATGTACGAACTCGAGGTTTAACAGTTTTATTTGAAATTATTAAAACACATGGAGATTCATTCCGTCCGCATTGGTGGAAAGATTTATTCAATATTTTGTTCAGAATATTTGACAATATGAAATTGCCTGAACATCAACTAGAGAAGAATGAATGGATGACCACAACATGCAACCACGCGTTGTATGCTATAGTAGATGTGTTCACACAGTATTTTGACACTCTTGGCTCACTGTTATTAGAACAGTTGTATGCTCAGTTGCATTGGTGTGTACAACAAGACAATGAACAACTCGCAAGATCGGGCACGAATTGTTTAGAAAATCTAGTCATATCAAACGGAATGAAATTTAATGAAGACACTTGGAGCAAGACTTGTCAGATCATGTTTGATATATTTAATAGTACTCTTCCCACTACATTACTTACGTGGAAGCCAGAAGAAAATGATGATATTGAAGCACCACAAGTACGACACGGCATTCTGAAAAAGCCACAAGGTGGCGATGAAATAAAATCATCTAATCGTGTCTTCAACAGTCTTTTAATAAAATGTGTGGTTCAATTAGAACTGATCCAAACCATTGACAACATAGTCTTCTATCCAGCCACATCTCGAAAGGAAGATGCAGAGACTTTAGCACTTGCTGCTGCCGAGTTAACCGGAGGACATCCAGGTACAGAACAGGAATGTCAACGTGAAGAGCAAGGCATGTATCGTCTGCTGAGTTCGCCACATTTGCTGCGACTGGTGGAATGTCTCATGTGCAGTCATCGGTTCGCTAAGACCTTTAATACGAATAATGCACAGAGAAATGTTCTTTGGAAAGCAAACTTTAAGGGTTCGGTAAAACCTAACATGTTGAAACAAGAGACCCAGTCCCTCGCGTGTGTGATGCGCATATTGCTTAAAATGTATAGTGATGAAACCCGCAGAGATCATTGGCCACTCGTACAGAAGAGCTTGATTACTATTTGCTGTGAAGCTCTGGAGTATTTCGCTGGATTGAACAATGAAGCACACCGCGATGCTTGGACCTCAATTCTTCTGCTTATTCTGACTCGAATATTGAAGATGCCAGATGAAAGAGTGAGTATTTACTTATCTACATTATATATTAGTTCATTAACCTGTTATATCAAAAACTCTTACTTTTTTACTATAGCCAAAGCAGATATTCCACTAAAACATTTATTATTGAAGAGAACAAACTAGCAAGCATGCTGGTAAGCTGGTGGTATAAAATCACCGCGGTTCTCTTGTAACACCAGAGTAATCACAAGAGCGTTGCCCACTTTATAGAGTTGAATCTACTTATAAAAATTAATTGACATATAATATAATAAACATGACAGATGAAGATCTGCACCACACTGTGTGTTGACGGTTCTACCTAGTCATAAGTTGATATGCTTACCTACCTAATAAATAAGTAGGTTTTTTTCTAAACAAAATGATTATCATCAGGTGTTAAAATAGTTAAGGTCTAAGTAGATGTGGTAAAAAAAATGTTAAAAACAAAATATCTAGTATTAACTTTGAATATCTTAAAGATTGTATTTATCGCGATGATTAGCTACCTTGGCAAGTGCAGTAACGTAGGTACCGCCATTAATAGAACGTTTTGATACGTAGATTGTTTACTTACTTACCACTTTCGCTGAAATTATTTATACATAGGCTGCACTAAAAGTATCGGGAATGGAATATTTACACTGTTGCTGTCATATTAAAATATTTTTAATTGAAAACTCCTTGGTTTTAAAAATCGCATACCATTTATTTAAAAAAAGATTCTCGGTCTTGTCACAAGATCTTGTCAAACTTGTTTAGTCGTTGGGAAAATGGAATTGACTCGAGAAAATTCTAGAGCGATGATTTATTGTGACTTTCGAAGTGGTTTAACACAAAAACAGTGTGTTGACCGGATGATTTCTGCATTTGGTGATGAAGCCCCATCCAAAACCACAATTTATCGCTGGTTTGCTGAATTTCAACGTGGACGTGTCAAGCTCAGTGATGATCGCCGTCAAGGTCGTCCAAAAACTGCAGTCACCAAAGAAAACGTTCATGCTGTGCGTAAGCTGACTGAGGAAGATCGACATGTGACATACCGCGAAATTCAGGCAACTTTATACATTGGCATCAGTCAAATACAAGTAATCTTGCATGAACAATTAGGTGTAAAAAAGCTGTTTTCCCGATGGATACCGTGTTGCTATGTGTTCGAAGTAAATCCATCGAACAGCATTATATTACAAATATTGCTTAGTAGATAATATTAATTACTTATAACCATGTGTTGCCTTTAGTAAGGCAGTACGCGAGTAGCCATTGATCGGTCCGGTCCTAGTTACCATTAACCATTTGTCTAACATTACAGGACTGGTCCGAGTAACCAATTAATAGTAGAAATCCGCGTACTCACAAGTAGAACCAATAATTATAGTTTTTTAGCAAGTGTCATAGATTAATTTAGTATCTATAGTAAATAAATACTTTTACCATAAAACCAATATAGATATCTACCCCTAAGTGCACCCCTTTTCACTCTGTGAAAAGCAAAAGGCGGATCGCGTTACTTGGTGCGTCAGAACTCTCGAAAGATTCCACGCAGGATCGTATCTGGTGACGAACCCGAAACAAAAAACCAGTCACGAGTTTGGGTGTTCGAAAATGAGTTAAAGCCATCAAAAATTGTTCGTTCACGGAGTGTTGCAAAAAAAATGGTGGCCACGTTTGTCTCCAAAACCGGCCATGTTGCGACTTTTCCTCTTGAGGGACAAAGAACGGTTAATGCAGAATGGTATGCTAGCATTTGTTTGCCACAGGTCGTTTCTGAACTCCGTAAAGAGAACTGCAAACGCCGCAACCAAAGAGTTTTTAGAGCAAGAAAACATAGAATTATTAGACCAACCGCCGTACAGCTCCGACCTAAGCCCTAATGATTTCTATACTCTCCCTAAAATAAAGAATAAATTGCGTGGTCAGAGATTTTCATCACCTGAAGAAGCTGTGGACGCCTACAAGACGGCCATTTTGGGGACCCCAAGTTCCGAATGGAATGGTTGCTTCAATGATTGGTTCCATCGTATGGAAAAATGTGTTAAATTTCGCGGAGAATACTTCGAAAAGCAATAAATCCTTGATTCCCGAAATTTTCAGTGCCACCCTCGGTAGTTAACAATAGTGAAAATTTCAACAAAGAAATACGCTTATATATCTACTTTATTATAAATCAAAGTTTGATTGTTTTGGACAATCTTTTCATCACCAGATCTCATCTGATTGAGAATGCAAAATATCTTACTTTCATACAAAATAACAAAAATTAGATCAAACATGGTGCACTTGTTGTCCCTATTTTACATGATTCAACCAAACTGAACCCAATGTTAAGTTGCTCATGATTATTAAATTTACCTACCTTAAAGGCTGTTAACGCTCCTGTCGATTCCTCTGGTGTTGCAAGACAGAATAGCAGCAATTATTTACTTACCATTGGGTGATCTATGTTTATTCATAGCCAGTTACATACTTCCCTACTTTTACAAAATATCATACTTGCGCAAAGACTGAATGTTTTTGATCATTCTGATAATCTTATTTTTGTTTCAGTTTGCGGCACATGTATCAAGTTACTATCCCCTGTTATGTGAGATCACCTGCTTTGATCTCAAGCCTGAGCTACGTTCTGTTCTACGCAGGGTCTTCATTAGGATTGGACCAGTTTTCAACATAGTTTCTAACACAAATAATTATTATTAATCAAAATGGCCTTATAGTTCGAGTTAGGGTATTGACATTAACACTATTATTGTGTCATTAAAAGATAATTTAATTTATATAACTTTATTAAATAGGTCATCAGTACTTCAGTAGTATTAATGTGATTGATCACTAGTACATTAGTAGTCTTATTGTCTAATTATTTATATAAATTATAGAAGTTTAAAAATTATTGTATAGTAAATAATTAATAGCTGTTGTAACTAATTGAGTTTATATCTGTATATTTGAATGTTTTAACGGCCAGAGATCTGATCTCACTCACTTTTGTTTGTTTTCGCTAGACTGATCAAACTGTGATTGTTATCATTTTACAGCTTTTCATTCTTCGAGTGATTTCAGTTTCTTACAGGCAACTGATGATCATATTATTCAATATAATAATAAATATAATACTTTAAATGCATTTTAAATGATTTTTAGTCCTTCAATTGACTTTTCCAGTGATTCCATATCCCAAATGACTAGCAATCCATCCAGCCCAGAAGTGCTGAATTTAGATGCATCAGCTTTTGTTCCTTTATACAGGTTGATGCAAGTGATGGCATTTTGATGAATTGAATCCAAAAAGGTATCATTTGTTTCAATTCTGGCCTGACGATCAAGAGACTGAAATTTCTTCATTGCCGATAAACCCCCAGACTCTTTCCGTTGAGTGTTGTCCAATTTGGCAACAAATCTAATTTGGTCCCCTGTATAACAGTAAAGTAATGGAATGCAGCTGTGCCCAACAACAACCAAGGAGTTTTCAGATATCCAAATACAACCCAGGAATGGCAAATATTCAGTCTTGAGTTTAATTGTTCCTTTTCCTTGTGAAGCATCTGCTACATTTATGGAACTGTCATGTCCTACCCAAGCAACTTTATTCCCATCAGCAGAAAAAGAAACACTGTGAACCCATCCACCTCCTATTGATGGAAACTCTGCCAACAATTGGCCCAGAGGTAACTTAGACCCCCAAACATTAGGTCCAGGTTGTTCCTCAATGTCTTTGATATAAGCAGAAAAAACTCTGACTTTAAAATCACTTGAGCCAGCAACCAATAAAATATTATTTGGGTGCCAGTCCAATGAGGCCACAGTTGACCTAATTGGTTTCTTAATATGTTTAGACACCCACCAATTATTTTCCTTTTCAAAATAGCAAATAGATATCAGTCTAGCTCCTGAACCAACTGCAAACTTGTTCTCCATTGGAGACCACTTAACACAGGTAGCAGCACGATTGATTCGTAGCAATACCAGTGTGGTGGTCCATTTTCCTTCCTCATTTTGAGTCCAAACATAGGCATTACGATCAACAGAGCATGTAACAATTCTGTTTGTGTTTGGTGCCCAATCAATGCCTGTAACTCTCATATCATGCTCCACCAGGTTATCAGTTTGTTTCCAATCACTGCCTTCCTTCTGATAAATATGAACTTCATTATTATTAGGTGAAAATGCAATTCCTGTAAAGATATTGTCATTAAAAAAATTTTGAATATTAGAGAACATAGAATCCATAATGTGCATACCTAGTTTTGCTTGAGTACTTACGATTTCTCTCTTTATTCCATGCGTGACAAGTAATCGGCGCACATGAGTCACCAAAGTTTAGTGCTTGAGCCATTATTGGGTGTCTGAAAAAATTAGTTATTTCAGGTTGAACTCCATTAACATTTAAATTAATAATATCTGTAATATAATAATTGTACAAATAGATAAGTTACCTTTCAAATCGATTGGAACTTGGTAGCAGTTTTCGCGGACTCTGGGCAGTCGACGCGAACTCCTAAAAATTATTGATAATCAACTGTAGAATTATCCATTGATTGAAAATTTCAGTTTTGTGGTCACTGCTAAGTAAAAATACCTTATCAGTTACCACCCAAATAAATTTCTAATCCTCCTTTTCAAGTTATCTTCAATAAATTTCAAATGACATCACTGACAGGAATGGCGATCTGGGATCGATTAATCGGAGAATCGATTGTTTGGGTACAAATTTTTTGAATCAATATTTCAGACTTGATAATCAACATTCGATTATTTTGTTTTGGCAAGAACCAAAAAATTATTTACAATTAATTGTATGTACCCGTAATATTACGGCGTTCACAATTACCTAAAAACTTACGAGATGGCTGATGCTTTCCTTCCACTCCATTTAATAAAATTACATTTACGTACGTATATTGTACTGGCAAATAAAAAAAACTCTATTTATAATATCTCTCAATAGCCATGACACATCATGGGATCATCAGCTGTTGCTTGTGGTAGGGAGTGCCTTTTTCGTTTGCCTGCAACATTGCAAGGGATGAGCCGAACCGGTTGGATCCGATATGACAAACTGTTATTTTTGAAAAGTTTAGATATAAAGTATTCGGAAATTTAATTTTTTCATAAAATAAATACATTTTCAAATAAACATTTTCCTTCATACCTGATCGGAATCTGGTTTGGTTGTAAATACGAATTCCCTGAACTAAACAAACTGATTTTCTTGAAATCGATCTTTTAGACTTTGATTTATTTGTGAATCATTCAGCTTACGATTCAAATCGATCTTTTGGAATCGATCGAAATTTGGAAAGAATCGGCATCCCTAACATCACTTAATAATTTATGTCAATGTCATAAAATATCAAAGAATATTTTTACTCTACAGATGTGACAACTGACAAGTTAGATTTTTTAAGGTTTTTTTTCCATTCATATCACAAGAGTACCTTTGTTTAAACCAGTAAATTCCTATAGAGTTAATATTGTATCATCATATAAGACCGTGTTGGCTTGCACGTTCTATAGAAGTATCATACGTGATGATATGAGATACAATAAAAGAGGTACTAGTTCTCCGATCATGAAGATTTATTTTAATCAAAAGTCCTAATACGTCAAAATGGCAACTTCATAATACACACATCAAAAAAGCAACATGTGCAAATTTAAATTTTAGCTAGATTTTTCACATTATAACGTATTTTATTTTTAAAATAATATTTTTAGGTCCTATGATGTAAAAATAACAGCTGTTGTCTTTATAAGATCATTGAATAACCGAAATTAACAATTTTAGAATATACTGCAGAATCTAAGTTACATAAGCAACTAAACATTCTTTTAACAAAATGAAATTTCTAAAGAAAATGAATTTATCGTGAAAGAATAGGATAATTTAATACAAAGTATGGCCTCCTCTGCTATTCATTCAGAACTTGTCGGCAACGATTATTCATTGAATTAATGAGACTGTTTATGTCATCTTGCGGTATTCGCTCCCAATGGAATTGTAGCAAATCCTTCAGCTGTTGGGTTGTTGTCACTCCGTCCAAGTCCTTCAAAACACGTCTCTGGAGCATGACCCATGCGTGCTCAATGGGGCGATTGTGCAGGCCAGGGCAATACCCGAACGTTCTCCGTTGCCAAGTATTGACTGGTTCGCCGAGCTGTATGTGAACGCGAATTGTCATGCATTAACGTATAATCGGAGCCAAAGGTTTGAGCAAATGGATGGATATAAGGTCTGAGAATATCCTCAACGTAATTTTCAGCGTTCATGTTTCCATTTACAAAAATGAGCTCAGTTCGCCTATTCTTCATAATACCCGTCCATACCATAACTATTGAGCCGCTGTATGGATGAACTTCCTGAATGCACCTGAGCCTTTCAGTAATTCCGGGTCGACGGTACACTCGCACCCTTCTTGTATCAGGCCTAAACCCAAATCGCGACTCATCGGAAAACATAATTTTACCCTTTTGTTCCTGGGTCCATGTTCTGCGTTCTCTACACCATTCATTTCGACGAGTGCGATTCCCGTGACTTGTCAGTTTGCACCTAATTGGTCCTCGAGCTCGTAGGCCGTACTCATGCAGTCGATTTCGCACAGTTTGGGGACTTACATCAACACCACTTGAATTTTGTAGCCTCAAACTTATCTCTCGAGCGGTTAACATCGGCTGGCGTCTTGCAATCTGTTGTATGTACCGGTCTTGCCGAGTGGTTGTACTCCTTTTACGGCCTGTATGCTGTTCAGCCGGTTCCCTTGTATTATTGTAGCGCTGCCAAAGACGATAAATAACACTTCTATGAATGCCAAAATGCCGAGATACCTGAGATTGATTACTTCCCGCTTGCAACATACCTACAGCTCTTTGCATTTCATTTTCCGTCAAATGACGTCGCTCTATGACGTAAAGAATATCTAACAATTCAATTTTATCGCTAACTTTATTTAAATGGTTGATAAAATTATAAAATCAAGACTAAACGTAGCAATAAAAACGCACTTAAATTCAAACAATTTCCCTTTCATTTAATTTTATGAAAAAACAAATCAATCTATTTTTTTTACAACCAGCCAGTATGTCATCAATATCAAAAAAGTTTACATACCTATGCACTTTGAGTGAAGTAAAACTTAGAAATTAATTAATATAAATGGTAAATTTGTAATATCATGCATGTTGCTTAGACTTTTTTGATGTGTTATACATAACCCATGTTATTTATTCCTTTGTAACACTCATGCGGGAAAAGTACCTAGTATCTTGGCGCTGTCTGTTGCGTTTGAAAAAGAGCCGTTTGCCCATTTTAGAGTTACGAGCGTGCATTGAGTGCGAAAAGTTTACTTGTCGCACGCAAATGTTGTTTGAATGCGAAAAGATTACTTGTCGGACGCAAATTATACTTGGCACACGCAAATTTCGAAATATCACAAATGAATTCAGTTGCCGCGTCTGACAGTATAATTTAATAAATAAAATTATAATTTAAGTAACAAATGTTTAAAAACGAATATTGAGTCGGAAATAATACATAAATCGTCGCATTTCTAATACAAAATAGTATGTGCAACTCGTGCGACTAGTGGTCGATTGTCGATGCGGTCATTACTATATGTAATATACTATTTTTCTCTTATTTACGGTCATAATAATATCAAGGTGTAACTATAAATACTAAAGTCAAATAAACGTTATTCAAACTCATTTTAAATCATCATTATTAATATTCAATTCATTAGTGAATTCGGTTCGGTTACAGTAGAGCTCATGAAAAGAACATACAAGAAACTCATAGGCCTCTAATTATTTTACATTGCCTGTAAATATAGGTAGTTAACAAATTACCTTGTAACCTCCCGCATACAATATAATTTGAAACATATTCATTTCAAAGGCGTTTTAAACATTAAATATTTCATAAAAAAAAAAAAAAAAAAAAACTGCACAAATATAAATTATTAGATGAATCTACTTTTAGAGCTTGAATTCGATTGTGATAAGGTGCTTCGTGAACATGATGGTCGTGATGACTGTCATAATAATTAGTAATCGCAGCAAACAAATACGACTTAGTTACTATAACAGTCTCTCTATGAACAGATCGACGAAGAATAGGCCGGCCTATTCCCGTTTTATTACGAGCGTAGGATCGAGGAGAGCTTATGTCAAAAAGTTAAATTCATTAAAAAAAAATTACGTATTCCTGAAGGCCTACCATCAACTTATGATTAGCGATTCAATTCCGATGTAGTTCAGATTAGGTACCTAAGCTGAATCGCTAAAATTCGTACCATGAAGTGCCTTTTACTGAGTGGCGTTTGAATCGTTTATGAAGAATGAACGAAATAAATTTGTCTGTGGTCCGCGGTGTGAGAAGAGATGACGCTCTACAGTCGTTGCATAAGTTTGTCTCTCTTACTCAAACCATATAGCTGCATTTCGAAACCTAAAAAGATATGATTTTAGCGATGTTTTTGCGTAAAAATTATTACTCGTGTTTAGTATTTCCATTTTCGGTATTTATTAACAGTATTTTGTCTTACAATAAAGTCCTATAAAGTATTCTCATCTCATCTTTCATGAATTACATTTTCCTTTTCTATATGTTTTCATTACTTTTCAAAAGTTATTAACAACACGATTCACTGTCCGCTAAGGAAGTAGCAACTTTTATTTTGAATCGCTCACTTTGACACATAAGGTATCCAGTTTAGGTTGAAATGTAATTAATTAGGTTGTGCGAATTAATGAACGAACTAAATCTGTTTGCGATTTAATTTCCTACTTGATTCGACGTCAACCTAAATTCGATCGCTTAAATGCTGTCGCGGTATGAAATAGCAAAGCAGTTCATTTTATCGCTATCTAGCTAGCTAGCTATTATCAATCGCAATAAGAGTTCATGGTAGGCCCGTTGGAAACACAAATTTACGGATCAGTTACGATTGTGATGAAGTTACGTTCCGATTTAGGGAAATTGCACAATGCGTATTCTCGTAACAAGATAGAACGTCAATTGTTAGGAAATAGTTATTTTCTTAGGTTGTTTGCAAAACTTTTACGTTTGGTTGAGTTAACAGCTTAAAAAATTATCTAATGAGCATAGATAACCCTTTAAATAATACTAGAAATATTTTAGTTTTCTTAGAATAATATTGGTAAATTCGAGCAAGCTTGTCGTTGACGTTGTCAGTTAACGTTCTAGGGAAATGATTGGAGAATACCGATCTAGAGCAACTCTGGATAGGATCGAAACTTCAACAATTAAAATGATTGAATATATTCATCCAGAGCAAGTGGGAAATTATTTGATTAAAGGGTAACATGAACTTTCCTACACACGAATTTATTTAACATTATACAGTGGTCGCAAATGAAAAATTCGCTAACAATGCTGCACAATGCTGACTTGTGCTGATCCAAAATTTCAAAAGTGGATTAGTTCTCATTTGAGTGGTTTGGCCCATTTGCACCAGCAGAGTGGGCGAAGTTCATTGTTGAATAATATTCATAGAATTAGCAACTTAATAATAATATAAGATGTTGTTTTCTTCATTATTTTTTTTATATTATAAATACGTTTTCTCCATGAAATTATTTATGATTGCCTGCTTCATAAAATTATTCGATCAAGCCATTGAAATGTTGACAAAAGTATATTTCTGTAAAATAAAGTTTAGAATACTAAATTGAAATTGTATTCACATTTTAAATGTAAAAAAAAAATGTTTATACCTTCATCCATACTTATATTTATTGTTTAACAAAGTCTGAATTAACTTTTATTGTTTCTTGCATATTAGAGATATGAATACATTAGTTAACAATTAACATTTGGTATGGTATATTCTCCATCTCTGTGAGTCCATTACCCTTCTCCAGTTTCAGACCAGTCTCCATGGGCGTTGACACTGGCTTACATTCAATATTTATTAAATTTTCAATATAATTCTCCTGTGACAATGTTATTTATCCCCTTACATGGGTGAATTGTATGCCCAGGCAATGATGGAGTGAACCCATATCTCGTAACTCAAAAACTTTTTGCAGTTTTGTTTTGACTTCTCGTAACAACATTTCTGATTTATATGCTAGTATCATCACATCACATCACATCGCATCCACATAAATGTTTGCAAACAGCTTTTCTCCTCCTTATTCTAATATATACAAGCAAGGATCCGCTGAAGAATTCTTAAATCCGATTTCCAACAATTTCTCATGTAACTTTAAGAACCATTGTCTTCCTGCTTGTTTCAAACCATATATGGCTTTGTTTAGTTGACATATCCCATTATTTTTATATCTATTTATATCTAAAAGCAATTCTTTTGCTTTTTTAATCAACTCTATGTCTTTTACATGTGTAATTATGTATTTTAAATATTTATCGAGATTTTTCGGCTTCTTCATATAAATTTGTTCATCTAAATCGCCGTTTAAAAATGCAGTACACACGTCTAGTTGGGATAACTTAAATTTATCTTCAATTGCATGTGCAATAAGTATTCTAAGAGTACTCATTTTTGCAACAGGTGCAAATGTTTCAGTGTAATCAATTCCTTCTTTCTGCACCCTCGAGAACCTGGGATACTATATCCATATTATGGAAATCATAATTTTGCACGGCGGCCATTTTGGATTTCAAAAATGATCCCAAATTCGTTCTCTGCTTCCTCGAGAACCTCGGATACGATATCCGTATTGTTGAAATCATAATTTTGCACGGCGGCTATCTTGGATTTAAAACATGATCCCAAATTCATTCTCTGCACCCTCGAGAACCTCGGATATGATATCCATATTGTTGAAATCATAATTTTGCATGGCGGCCATCTTGGATTTCAAAAATTATCCCAAATTCATTCTCAGCATTCTAGAAAACCTCTGATTTAGCTGGATTAGCGCTTCAATCTTCTCGCTTTTTCGTTTCATCGAGTTTCAAAAAACAACGATTCTAAAGAACCTCTTTCCTTACACTTCAAAAATTGTTGCAAAGATAATTAAATACGCGATGTTGTTATTTAATTCTTAATTTATTTATTATTTATTCTTTCTTTATTATATATAATCTAATATTTCTTACAATTTACTAATTTAGGGAAATGTCTATTCACTTGCAACATTATTTGGCTCTGTTGCGTGTTGGCGAATGTAAGTACGTGACGCTCACGCACACATTACTTATAATGTTACTTCTATATTACATACTGCTTGACATGAGCAAAGCATACGATAGAGTCTCTTATGATATCTTACTAGAAAAATTATTTCTCTCAGGAATTCGAGGAATTGCCCATAAATGGTTCAAATCTTACCTTAATAATCGTTTTCAATATGTGGAAATAGAAAATACTAACTTCGAGACTGGAAAGATAGACCACATAAGATCTAATAAAGCTCACTTATCAGGATCGATTCCACAGGGCAGTGTGTTGGGTTGTATATTGTTTCTCATATACATAAATGATCTTCCTAACTTAATAGATGATGATTGTACTCTTTTTGCTGATGACATTTCTATTTTGATCCCATGCTCTAATTTAAAACAACTAGAAGAAAAATTAAATATTACAATGGACAAAATCTTTTATTGGCTAAATAATAATAATCTTGAACTTAATATTAATAAAACTAAAATTATACCTTTTAAACCTTATCAAAAATCCCCCTTAAATATATCTTATTCTTACAAATGAAACAGTTGACACAGCTACACTACTGGGAATTGATTTAGACTCACACTTGACATGGAAGCCATATCTACAGAAATTAAAAAGCAAAATGTCATCTTTTACTTATGCTCTTTACCAACTAAAACGCGTAACAGATTTCAAATCTGCCCTTGCTGCTTATTATGCATATGCACTTTCTAGATTATCATATGGAATATTAATATGGGGAAACTGTAGTGAAATAAAAGATATATTTATTCAACAGAAAAAATGTATCAGAATTTTAGAAAATATTCATCAGATGGATTCATGTAGACCATATTTTATTAAACACAAAATTTTAACCCTTACTTCAATTTACATCCTAGAAGCATGTAAATTTGTTAAAAAACATTTGGACTTATACACAACACTACCAAATAACAAGCGAAATAATAGAAATTTAAACAAATTAAAAATTCCCCAAACAAGTATGTCATTAGTGTCATCGAGCCCTCACCACATGGTAATAAAAATTTATAATCACATCCCAAACGAAATTAAAAATAAAGAGAAGCCTTCTCTATTTAAAAGACATCTTAAAAAATTTTTAGTTTCAAAATGCTTCTACGATTTACCCGAATTTTTTAATTACAAGTGTGAGAATTAGTTACAATATAGTATAAGAATGTAAAAAATGTATAAGACTTATTTATTTTATGTATAACGTTGCTGTGCCCTTGCAGGGCGTCACATATTGTCTACCCATTAATGTACCAACCATCCTACTGTAAAATGTGACTTGCAATAAAATATTTTGATTTTGATATATTAACAGGAACTATAAATGAAACTAACGTTCTGAGTGTTATTATTCTATAATCATTGCACTATATTACAAACAAACGTTTTTTAAACATCACGTAAAAAAAGAGTTATAAAATTTTACGGCTTTGTTCGACTACAAATTAACTAGAGGTTTTGTAGTAATAGCTTAAAACTTTGTTTTCAAATGAAACTACGATTGCTACCAAAACGCAAGTTTCTTATAGTTTATTTATATTTTACCTCTAAACGTAATCGGTTATTATTTTTTCTAATGAATTTGTTCATTACATAGTATGATAATAACTCTTTAGTATTATAGAAATAGGCATAGTTTATTTATCATGAAAATTAATAATTTGTCACATTATGTTATTGTGTCCTGGTGCTGTTGGTTTAATACGAGGGGTGCGCGTAAATTCCTTTACAGAGTGTTTGCAGATATCTGAAGATATATTATAATTATTTCGCTACCACCTTATTCTTTAAAAGTACAAACTCTGAATAATGCAAGCACTGCACCGGCTAAAACATCAATAGAAATTCCCGTAGATGTGATGAGTTCTGATCATGAACCTGATGAACCTTCATATTCTATAATATATATATAATAAATATATATATAGAACCTGATGAACCTTCATATTCTATAATATATATATTATATATATATTCTATAGTAGGAAGGTTCTCATGATGTAGCCAATTCAGAATCAGTTCTATTTTATTCCAAACTGAAATAAATCTCACACGAAAGAGGTAAAGGAATAAAAAGGTAAGGAGTAAAAAATAATGATAACATCATAAGTACGTATGCTTAATGCTTAAGAAACAGATTTCAGTTTGGCGAAAGCTTTGATTACTTTAGGTTATATATTATTATACTCTTTGCTTTAGGTACCTACTTGTTTTTCGCCATTATATTGTTTTATGTTTTGTATGATTATAGAAGTAAAGTATTTTTATTGATAAAAGTGAAACCATATTCAACTACCATATAGTTTCACACTGAAACAATCGAGATTGGGATCTTTATTCTTCTATTGAGCAGAGTATTAATTTAATAACCACTGCTTCTATTGAGCAGTGTACTAATTTAAGCAAAGATTTGGAATATTTTCCAAAAAATTAAACAATAAGACAATAGGGCACTCCTCTAGCAGTGTAAAAACACAATGTAATATAACAAGTACTGGAATAAGTAATAATTGTAAAATTGCAAACCTGATGCACCAAAACATGCAAGGATTATTAGGTAAAGAACTTGAACTGGAGTTATTTATAAATCATAAAGATATACATATTTTATGTTTAACAGAGCACTGGCTCAGAAAATATGAGCTCATCTTTAACTTCAGTGGTCATCAGGTGGCAAGTGCGTTTAGCAGAGAAAAAGCTACATGTGGCGGCTCTCTTATTCTTGTAAGTAAATTATTTAAATTCAAAGAACGAGAAGATATTGTAGGCCTCTCTGTTGAACGTACAATTGAAATAGCCTGTGCAGAGCTCAAGTGCGCCATAGTATATACAGACCCCCAGATGCAGTATATGAATTATTTGAAAGTGTATTGGAGGAGGTTTTATTAAAGTTACCTGAGTCTAAGAATTATATCATGATATGTGGTGATTTTAATATTAATTTATTAGAAAAATCCTCAACCAGTATTAGATTCAGTTCTTTATTCAAATCATATGATTTAACCAATATTTTCTTAGAGCCTACTAGAGTAACTGGCACCTCCAAAAGCTGTATTTATAACATATTTACCAATTATAAACCCATTTCTCAGGCAATAATTAACAAACTGAGTTCAGACCACTTTGGTCAGTTAGCCTCTTTTAATATTGAGGTCAATAAATGTACTAAAATTAAAAAGTTTACGTTTGTTCCTGTGAATAATAGGTGAATGGAGAAATATAGAGGCAATGTGTCAGTTAAACTCTCAAATTTGGATTTATTCAAATATAATATTAATCCAAATGAAATGTATGATATGTTATTTAAAATAATTAAAACAGAGTTTGCTTCTATATTTACTTCTAAGACAGTCAAATCAGGTGGTCTCCTGTCATTTAATGATTGGGCAACAGCTGGCATTCATAGGAGCAGACAAAAGCTATATGAACTGTATAGTGAGAGATCATTGTATAATCATGATACATCTTTTCTCCAGTATGTTAAAAAATACTCTAAATTATTTAAAAGTGTTTGTTCAATTGCAAAGTCTATGCATATCAGACAAATAATTAAAAATGCACCAAATAAAATAAAGATGACTTGGAATGTTATTAACTGGGAATCTGGAAGATTGAAAGACCGCAACATTGAATATAATCTATCAATAAACAATACAATAATTCAATCTCAGCAGGAAGTTGCTACTGCTTTTGAGAATTTTTTTTCTGAGATTCCAGTTTCTATCACACTCTTGCTTCCTCCACCAGTGTTGCTGAGTCACTTCTTCTGGAAAATGTTATAGGATGTCAACAAAGTTTCAATTTTAGTTTTGTTAGCCCTGGAGAAATAATTAAAACTTTTAAATCTCTAGACATGAAAAAAACTGCTGATATATGGGGCATTTCTGTTGAAATAATAAGTTCAATAATTGATGTCATAGCACCATATTTTGCAATAGTATTTAATAATTGTATTAATCGTGGCGTGTTTCCTGACCTTCTGAAACATAGTAAAATTACACCAATATTTAAGTCGAGATGCTCTTCTGACCCGAACAACTAATGTCCTGTGTCGGTTTTGCCGACCCTTAGTAAAATTTTTGAAAAAATAGTTTTAAGCCAAGTGCTTACTTACTTTAACTCTTATAAGTTACTTCATTTGAAACAATTTGGCTTTACTAGGGGACGTTCAACAATGGATGCAGGTGTTGAGCTGATCATGAATATTTTTGATGCCTGGGAGGAATCGCAGAATGCACTTGGCATCTTCTGTGATTTATCTAAGGCTTTTGATTGTGTTCAACATTCAACGCTGGTCAGGAAGCTATACCACTATGGCATAAAAGGAACTTCGCTCGATCTTCTGACTTCATATCTAAACAATAGAATTCAGAGGGTCGACGTGAATGGCAGGAGATCTCCTGGGACTCCTCTCAGTATGGGGGTACCACAAGGGTCTATTCTTGGACCGTTCCTCTTCCTTATCTATATAAATGATCTTCCTAATCTTATAGAGAAAAAACAGAAGGTAGTATTGTTTGCGGACGACACTTCACTGATTTTCAAAGTGAAAAGAAACCAAGCTATGAATGACGAAGTGAACGATATTTTATCTGACATTGTGTACTGGTTTAGCGCTAATAACCTATTGTTAAATAGCAAGAAAACTAAATTCATTAAATTTACCGTACCAAATGTCAATGTTTTGTTAAACGGAGAGGTGATAGAACCGGTGGAATCTGCTATATTTCTTGGCATAACTCTAGATTCCAAATTACAATGGGGCCCCCATATTGAAGGATTGGCGAACAGACTTAGTTCTGCAGCATACGCGGTTAAAAAAATTAGACAATTAACTGACATAGATACGGCGCGACTAGTATACTTTAGTTATTTCCATAGTATTATGTCCTATGGTATATTGCTATGGGGCAACGCTGCTGATATTAATACAATATTTGTGCTGCAGAAGAGGGCTATTCGCGCTATTTATAACCTAGGTCCTAGAGAATCATTGAGAGCAAAATTCAAAGAAATTAACATCTTGACTGTTGCTTCTCAATATATTTTTGGTAATGTAATGTATGTTCATAGGCACATACCTAAGTGAATTTGCCAGAAACTGTCATAACCATAATGTTAACACCAGGAACAGACATAAACTGATGATGCCTACTACTCGGCTTAGTCGAGTTAGTAAGTCTTTTGTGGGGCGATGTATATTCTTTTACGAAGAGGCCCCAGAAAATGTTCAAAACAAAGGTGTTACGTTATTCAAAAGAATTGTTAAAAAACGTTTGTGTGGTAAAGGTTACTATAACATAAATGACTTTCTTAATGATACCACAGATTGGGAATGGAGCGACCGCCCTCAGGCTATTAAATAATAAGTTTAATTGTACAATGTTACTTTAATTGTAAAACATACTTTTGATGAAAAAAAAAGCCCGCTGAGTTTGTTGCGCCCATTCTTCTCAGGCCTGAGGCATTCAATTTGGAATGGGTGGTAGTTTTTTTTGACTTTCAATAAGTGATTTCACATCCTATTTTGAATAAAAATATTTGAATTTGAATCTTAGTATATACTATAGTACGAGATATACTTAGTACTTACATCCTCTTTGAGATTAAAATATTTAATGTACTCTGTAGATTGCAATTTTGCTTCAAGTACGTAGATAGAGTTTATAGCAATTTTATAGGATCCATAGTCTAAGTTCAAGGAGGATGGAAATTATAAGTACCTACTGACCTACAGAGTTTCGGTGGGCTGTTTTGCTTGTTAGTTACCTCCACAGAGTACCTTATATTAAAACTGAAAGTCTGAAGAGAACACTTACTGTAGCAACTAACAATTACCTTCTACCTACGAAATTATAATTTGTTTGTGAAAATAATAGAAATAACAAAATATTCAAATCAGACAGGAACTAGGAAGTATTTAAATAATTTAATTATGTCTGGACGTGGTAAGTTTTTAAAAAGTATAGATATTCATAAAATTTTTACGTTTATTGTTCTGATTTGATTAAATTATTATACCTTCCAAAATCTTTATTTTAGGTAGACATCAAGGTAGGCGTAATAACAGCAAAACGCTTTCGTCAGTGGCGCGAGAAACCGTTTTATCCTTGCCTGCAGATAGTCCAGTTCTGAAACTTTTTAAGTCTGCTGCAAATAAGCTGAATGAACGTCAAGACAGACATGAGCGTCTTGTAAAACTATCCAGGGATATAACTATAGAAAGTAAAAGAATAATATTTCTATTGCATACAGCAATCACGTAAGTTTTTTTATATTTTGTAGGTGCAAATAGCTTGATTTTTTTATTCAAAATATTTACATATGTTTGAAAGCTGAAAGCATAATAAATTTTCTCAAAAGAAAATGAGTACTAAAATAGGCCTATGTGCAACATTTTTATTATGTTAAAAGAAAAACTAAGGATTAAGGATTGATCTCTGCTGTGCTCCAACTAGAACTTTATATTATAGTGTGTATTGACTATTTGTAAAGATCCTTGTGTGTGTGGCGTGACTCAATAGCATGTTTAATTTTTTGTAAGTTATATAGGTTATAAGTATTTATACTTATATTCATATTATTTTTGATCCCAGTGTAATTCTTATTTCTTGTAGTATTATTTTTACAAAGTTTTATTATTTATATTATTCAATTATCAGCAAAGTTTAACATAACATGTGGCACATCTATGTCACACATTGTTCGAGACTGGTTTGGATATTTTTTTTATTTATTTAAGAAGTACAACCACATTACACATATTATCCTTAAAAACTTAGTCTTATATATTACAGGGTATTGTGTCTAATATAACTTTGCCAAACAACTATGAGATAATAATAATACTAAATGATTTTAAATAATTAATAACAATAATATAACTAAATTCTGAAATCCTCCCAAATCTTCTTCTTAAAACTATAAACTGTCAAGAAACACATCCAACTCGATGTGACCATTAAATAAATTATATTACTCAAGAATTCGCTTAACTGGAGACTAAGCCTCGATTTGATCTACCCTACATATAGAAAATTTTAGATGAGTATGCCCACGGCTTATCTCCTCTCCTCTCCGCTTTGGTGGATACTGAGCCTTAGAGTACATATTTACTGGTGCTGCCATGAAGTAATCGAGAACTGGTGTAGAAAATGTACAACATGCGTTTCAGTGAAATGGTCTCAAACAAAATCTAGAGGAAAGCTTCAACTGTACAATGTAGAAGAATAGCCATAGGTGTGGCTGTGCCGTTTTCCCTAACAGAACAGGAACCGATTCATTGTGGTGGTTCAAGATTACTTCACCAAATAACCTGATGTATTTGCTATACGGAACCTAGAGGCGAACACTGTAGCTTAGAAGCTGGTCCAGGAAGTAATCTGCCGTTTTTTTTGTACTCTTGGAACTGCATAATGATCAGGGAAGAAATTTTGAGTTGGCGTTATTCCAAGAGATATGTAATCTTGGAATAAACAAAACGCGTACTACGCACCCTCAATCTAACAAATTCAACCAAACGTTAACTGAATCTCATCACAGGAAAATTTACCAATCACATTAGATTAGCACATGGAAGTAAATTAAAGAATGTGCATATCAACACCTTTTCGTGAGGGAAGGAAGAGAGAAGAAGAATATGATAACAGAGGTGGGTAGTGTTACATCAAATGTTTGCGAGAATTTGATACAAGTGATTTATTAAATATGTTATTGATACATAAGAAGTGTATTACTGACTGCTGCAACTTGAAATTAATTATTTGTGAAATTATTCTGTTGTTTTCTATAGTCCACGTAACAATATGATACAATCGGCACTTCATTCATGTTTTTATTATTTATTTTAATATATTTTTCAATTTCTTCATTTCGGAGGGCATTGCACTATCTGGCTAGGATGGTATTAGGGTGATTCTGTGTTTATTCCTTATTTATATTATTCAAATTGTCAAAATTCCACGCTAAAAGTGTAATGTGAAAATTAAAACCTTAGGAGAGGTAAATTGTTAGCAAATATTATAAAATGTGAAGAATATAAGATGTTAGATATAAAAGCAACTTCTGTTTGAGTTTACAGAAAATCATTCATGTATATCTGAGTGTCTATTGTTTGTTTTAGAAAAGAATCCACTGAAAAAGTTTTAAAAGAAGCAAATGAGCGCCTACATAAGTTGATTAACGGCCCCCTTAGTAGTATTGGTTTAGAACTAGAAAACTGTCCAGCATATCTGCATTCCCGTGCTGTCACTGCGGGTTTCCAAGAGTTCATTGAAGCTAGGACACTATTTTCCTTTATGGAAAGTAAAAGTATTGTTACCTGGTTGGATGTACAGAAAGAGTTGACATATGTTGTAAATGAAGAAGAGACAGATAGGACTGTAGTGACCATGTTGCCACAGGTTGACTATATGTTGGGCTTAGCTGATTTGACTGGAGAGTTAATGAGGAGAGCTATCAACAGTATATCAAGTGGAGAGAGTGAGGAGTGTTTCGATTCATGTCAAGCCGTTCGCGTTCTGTATACAGGCTATTTAGGTAAAAAAATATATTTTATTTTATTAAGTATTTATTATTTTGGTGCCGACTTTATTTTAATTTCTTTATGTAAAAAATGATCTCAATTTGACTGCGATTCCCAGCCGAGCAAATTACTCAGGAGATTGGCCACCATCTTGGTGAACTTAGACCCAAACAGACACTTTAAAAAATCTGTACCTACTTTTGCAAAACTCTCAAATATAATGAAACTTAAAATAGTATTGATTTCATATACAGCTTGGATTTAAAACAGATGACACTAACATAAAACTATCCATCTGTTCCGTGCTAGACGAGAGGCGTCCTCTAGTAACATGGCCAATGTTGAGCGCATCTACTCCACTCCTTAGGGAGATTGTCCTCCCATCTTTGTAATTCCGCATGCTCCGATTCCTGTCTCCAGAAGATAAATTCATTATTTAAACAGGGCACTATTTATATATTTTAGATCATGCGCTGTTGTACCACTTTTAGTTTTCGGCTGTAACAATGTGTTTTCGATTTTCGAATCATATTATTAGACGCTTAGATTAAGGTCGGCGACGCTTTTGTGATTCTTTGCAATGCCACAGTGGTGATTACATGCCATCAGTTGACCCGTATGTTTACTCGTTTGTCCTTCTATAAAAAAGATTTCGAGATAGAGATAGTATAAATTATTTATTTTTTTAATTTCAGGACTGTTTAGTACTGGCAAGGAGCTCGCCCGTAAAATGTCAACTACACGCAGTAATGTATTTAAAGTAGAGTCTGCAATGTATGCTTTACGTGTGCGAGGTGGGGAGGCACCTCCGACACTGCTGTTGGTGGAGAAACCGGAATATGATCACCATGATGCATCTGATGATGAAGGTTTCTTTCAAAGCAATAAATGTTAAGCTTTTCAATTGTGTTTTACTTCAGTAAATTAAATTTTCAAATCCATAGATATTTTGCCTTCAAATCGAATTCACTTGTGAATAACATGATGGAGAGGAAGAAAGAGTACATCGAAGTTAAGGGAGGAGGCCTAGATATAACAATGGATATAGCCTTGGATCACTTGGTACAAGACATCATGTTGGTGTTTCTCAATTCCAGGTGCCACTCTAGTATGAGCTCGAACCATTTACCAAAGCGACGGTGCGAATAAAAGTTAATCTTATTATAAGAAAGGCACATTAGACATGTGCTTTGCAATGATATTGCACCCCTGTGGATTATTTTTGACGAAAGCCAAATTTACAACCCTTAAAATAGATATTCTTGTGGTAAATCTTAATAAATAATTCAGCCATCAACATTGCACCTCTGTATATTTTCTTCGACGAAAACCTAATTGACGATCACAAAGAAGGCCCTTATATACGAGTAAGTCGGGAATTTACTATCTTTTCCAAGACGCTTTGGATAGGTCATTCTTTCCAGGCACTTCTTTTGGTCCAGCTTATTATAATATTAGAATACCATTGCTAGTTTCGACATGACAGAAAAGACTCGCAAGTGGCACTTTTATCATATAAATACTAGCCAACAGTGAACGGTAATGCTAGTTTTGTAGTATCCACTACTGCCCCAATTTTTTTTCTACTGTAGTACTGTCAATATCGTGTAACCAGCATTTTATTTCAGTCTCATCAGCTGGTTTCATGAAATTTGCCTTTTTATACGCTTTATATTAGCTTTACCTGTATGTTTGTAACCGACTTCTTTGGGCGCAATTTTGACCCACTTTAAACGGCTAGATTTCGTTCAAACTTTGTAGATTTATCGAGGACCGATAACATTACACAATTTGCAAAATATGATTTTTGTTAATTTAACATAATTTTCAGGCAGGAATTGATGTTAAAAACTTAATAGTTTTAAAAATACGCTTTCAACTAAAAAATTAAAAATAAATAATAGTTAAAAAAAAACTAAAAAGCACGCTTTATAGTATTTTTTAACTATTATTTTTATATCTATCTTTAAAGATTCATCAATTTACATACGTTTTTTAATTAAATAATTGAGAAAAAAAGTTAATATATCATAATCATTTGTGGGGAGTTATGACTTACGGCTGAATGAAACATGTAGCTATTCAAATTAATATAATTTACAAGATAATAACAATAATGATAAGTGGAGAAGGTCGACGGGCTGATCCACTGAACACATCTAATAGTCATCTGTATACTCTGGACTTTTCCTTGGGTCAACCGAGGGTTCCCATTCATCAGACTCATCACTTCCAAACGGATCAGGTTCCGACTCGGGCTCCGAATCAATATATTCATCTCTCTTTACAATTTTTCTTTCTCTCTTCCCGTCCAATATTAAATCTTCAGGTAATTCATCTTCACTTATTTTACGCTTTTTCCTCTTTGTCTTACCTGTTACACAATTTTATTCTTTATCAAAAAATTTCCATGATTTTTCTTTTTCGCGACTTTAAATTCCACGCGATTATATACCAAAATAAATGTTTAAAAGTCAAAATCAAGGTCAACACTTCCATCAGAATCCTCCGCATGCAAGTAATCATCATAAACATTCACAGTGCGCGCGTAAATGTAGATTGTTTTATCGCGTCTCTGAATTTGTATAGCTGTAAAGAAAATATTCCAGTTCAGCTTAGGGTGTATTGGGATCTATGTTTCTTGTGATTACAAAAGTAAATTTTCGCTACTTGCGCAATGTATACTTTCCTCACACAACTAAACTATGGTACTATGCGCTTTTACCAGGCTACACTACCTTCCTAACAGGACAGGTAACCTGATCGAAAATTCGTAAGACAATCCTCCATCTCATCCATAATGGATGAGAGTTGATTTTTCTGAGAGATAAACTTTTTAATGTAAAGTAATTGTAATAGTTCTGAAGTATTATTTTTTTAAGTTATACTATAATTTTTGTGTATGATAGCGAATTATATGAATATTGTATTTAACTTATATCTTTAAACGAGCAATTCTTGTATATATAGTCTGAATCTCGGAAACGGCTCCAACAATTTTAATGAAATTGAGTATACAGGTAGTTTCGGGGACGAGAAATCCATCTAGCTAGGATTCGATTTTAAAAAATGTAGTTTTATCCGTGTTTTAATGAGAAACAGCTACAATAACATTAGAATACAAAGGTCAATTTCGGCACTATATACAAGACTATAATCGCACAGATGGGACATTGGGTGATGTCATGTCCTGGAAAAGCATGTCACTGGATTAATGGAACTTGTGTTCAAGAGGTTTGACTACCCTCACGGTACATTGAAAGGGTCCTGGATCACCATTTATTCGCAAAAATTTCATAATCAATGACATCACAAGAAAATCTAATAATTTAAAATTTGAGTAGAAATTAAACCTTGTTTGAGTACTTCTAAGTATTATATCTATCAGTGTATTATGTGGTCATTGAACAACTTATTACATGTTTACCTTGTCTGGGAGGTGGAGGGGATATTCCTGGTGGGTGTTGGTGAAGCGCCCAGTGTCTCAGATCTGGCTTGAGACATTTTGCTCCATATGGACATATTCCTTTGTCACTGCTGCCCCAGTCACTGTCTCTTGGGTGACTGAACTGTGACAGGTGGGTTGGATTTCTCCTGAAAGATTGTAATTAGATATATTACTATATTATTAATATATTGAGCATATTAAAATTGTGTTTACAATACATTAATTAATTTTAACGATGTAATACCAAGGTTAGGCTGAAAAGTAACAGTCAATATTATGTTTTGATGTCTAAAACCTAACTTACAGAAAGCGAAATTTCTCCTCTTCTGCAGCATAGAAATCATAATTAGTTATTGATTTCGGTTGCATACAGTTATAGTTTTAGCTGTAACTAGGCTTCACATTGGATCTTGATTACTTGATGATCATGACAATACTGATGACCAAGTCATTCTTAAGATTTTCTTCTATACATGTCAATGAGATGCTGCAGAGTTATATTATTATAGTAATATAGATGTAATTGTCTTACCTATAACAGTTTGCACCATAATAACATCTTTCTCTCACTGTCTGCTGTGGTTTGTGTGCTGGTGATAAGGTCGAGTCTTTGGAAGGTGAAGTGTCCTGGGGAGGAAAGATGTTATTAGTAAAGTTTTCAACACAACATATCACTATAATTTTTATTATAGTCTACTATAGCTGAAACAAATGTTATAAGTAGCAGCAATGAAAAAAGTGACACATTATGTCAGATGACAAATACTTTAAACCAAATTAAACTTATTATTTTATTTCATAATAATCAAATACATGTAAACAAGTTAAATAACATACATACCTTAATAGTTTATCTCATGATTAAGGCTGCAGTACATAATTTAGTATGTATGTATGTAATCTAAGAAAATATGTATATACAAACATAAATAATTGTAGGTATTGCATATTGGAAAATGTATCTCTAAATAATTTCTTAATAAACATTGTTTTTCTTTGATATGTATCCTATTGTTGTTAATAAACAACATTACGCACTAAACCCACTTTTCTTCATGATTTTCGATCATCCAAATCTCTCATGACAATAATTAGTCCGGCTAATCGAGTTTCTACCAGATTTTAAAATAATTTACCTCTATATTATGATCACTAGGTCCTGGTTGTGGTTCTTGTTTTATTTCCAGTGGCTCTTTTTTTATTCTTTTAGGTTGATCTTCATCAACACTATGGCTCCGTTTTGTTGTTCCTTTAGATTCCTCCACATTGGAATTTTCCGTATTATTCGATTCATTGTCATTTGCATTCATAACATTGTCATTGTTATTGCTTTCGTTTTCATCTGTACTGTGGAAGCTGTTTTCTGTAGTGTTTTCATTGTTCATATTAGATTGCAGATTCTCAGCTACGTCAATGATGTTTGGCAATTGGTTTTCAGATGCTGCAAAGAAATATACTTTTCTCCATGGAATACAAAATAAATTCTACATCAACTAAGTAATTATTTTTTTATTTCTGCTTTGGTAATATGTCAAAGGTTATTGTTAACTATGGCATGACTAGATAATGTCATGATGAAAACCATTATAATTAAATACCTCTTTCAATAAAATTATCTGATTAATTAAAATTTAAAAAGTACCTTACCATTGCTGGTTCTTTCTTTTTCATCTATTCTGTGGTAGCTGTTTTCAGTACTGTTTTCGTTGCTCATATTAGATTCCAGATTCTTAGCTAGTTCAATAATGTTTGGCAATTGGTTTTCAGATGCTGCAAAAAATATATACTTTTCTCCATGGGATACAAAATAAATTCTACATCTACTAAGTAACTATTATTTTTATTTATGCTATGGTAATATTTCAAAGTTTATGGTTAACTATGGCAAGACTAGCTGATGTCATGATGAAAAAACCATTATAATTATTAAATACCTCTTTAAATCAACTTCTCTGATTAATCAAAATTTAAAAAGTACTATTACCATTGCTGGTTCTTTCATTTCCTTCTGTAGTGTGGAAGCTGTTTTCAGTAGTGTTTTTGTTGCTCATATTAGATTGCAGATTCTCAGCTATATCAATGTTTGGCAATTGGTTTTCAGATGCTGCAAAAAAAACATTTCTTCATGGAATGAAAATAAATTCTACATCAAACTAAGAAATTATTCTTTTTGTATCTGACATTAGTCATGATGAAAACTATTATAATTAAATACCAATAAACTTCACTGATTAATCAAAATTTAAAAAGTATCATAATATGCTAAAGAATTTCTAATAGAATTGGAACCTTTGATGTATTTTTCTTAAAATGCAATGCATGTTCAATTTAGATCTCGCCCTTCTCATTTTGTGCAAACAATTAATAACATTAGGTTCACTAACATACTAGTATTTATACCTGTCATTATTATTTATATGTTTCACACTACATACATTTATAAACCTAAAAGTGCTTTAAAGTCTGAAGTCTTTAAGATTTTGTAATCTATATAATATATAAAAATGAATTGCTGTTCGTTAGTCTCGCTAAAACTCGAGAACGGCAGGACCGATTTGGCTAATTTTGGTCTTTAATTATTTGTGGAAGTCCAGGGAAGGTTTAAAAGGTTTGAATAAACATGAAAATCCTCAGATTTAAATAAAAACAACAATTTTGATTTTCCTTTGAAGTGTCCCCCGTCGTTCAGAAATCAAATAAAAATAATAGTTTAAAATGAATAACTAACAAATTTTTATATTTTTCTAACTTTCTAAAGAGGTAAAAAATAAACTTCCTTAAAACACTGGTAACACTTAAAAAAAGGAGTCCTTTTGTTTGTTTTAAGTTTATTTTATACAAAAGTTTAGGTCTTCTATTTATCAATTAAGGTAGTATGAAGTCTGCCGGGTCAACTAGTTAATAATAAATTTTGGATTTCAAGTGATAACAGATGCACTTACAAATTAAAGAAGGAGATCCTGGATCATCATTATGTTTGGTAGCTTCTGTGTCTGCATAATTATCTTCATACATTGTTTCGTTGTCAATATTATTTTCATTTAAACCTCGAGTCTGACATAAACTTCCCGGTGCTACAGTATTAATGTTTTTATACTGAATATCACTCTCTGACTCGGGGCATACAATGATTTCAAACCAATATTTATCAGGTAAAAGACCAAAACAATCTCCTGTATCAAGATCAATTTCTTCATTGTGTTTCAATACCTTAACATCTTTGTTACAATCCTTGGTGTAAAAACATGGATTATGATGAAGCTGTCAAATAAACAACATGAATTAGAAGAGAACCGATTTATCATAAAGATTAATTTATTGTATTACAAATACTGCTATTGCAAATTAGAATATCCGTCAAACTCACTGCTTTAATACTTAGATATCTTTCCTTTACTTCCAACTGACCATGTTTCCTAGACACCCGTTTATCATCGCACTGTAATTAATAAAACTTTGGATATATTCAATAATGAAGATATAAAATTAACGGTTGTTAATATTTGAACATACCTGCAATAGTGAACCTCTCCCGAATATATGTATACCAACACCTAAATTAATTTTACTTGCTTCAGTTGTATCAGTGCGTACAAGTTTAATCATAACCATTTTTTCCAATAAATTTCAGAAAATAATAATCCTCAACAATATAGAATTTGTGCGCCATTAATAGGTATATACATATAGTTAGATACAACATTCAACAATAACAATGAACAAAGATAAAGCAATAGTAATAGTGTTCTGTGGATCTGTCATCTGTGACAGTGGTTCTGTCATCTGTGACTCTGTGGTTGATGGTTGATACTTGTTATCCAAAGAGTATAATAATTAGAGATGGGTCTAAAATTAATAAGCTGCTAAATTAACGCTGCTATTTTTTTTTAGTTTCAACACCGGTTAAATAATTTCTGAGATAGTTGTTAAATATAGTAGTCACAACTCTTACGAACACAGATAAAATTAATGGCAGCGGAGCAGTGTTCAGGTATTCTCCGCGGTGACACGGTCGGATATATATTTGTCTCCCTTTATCCCATTACTGCAGGCCGCAGCGCAGGACGATGAAACAAAGGAAAGGAAAGGACGAGATGACAATGATGTTCGTTCCGTCTCTCTCTATTGAATTGTTTTCAATTCAGTTTTCTGTGCAGTCAGACAGATTGTTATTTAGTCTAGTTGATTTAACTAACTGCTAACTGTTGAATTTTGTAATATTATGTTTAATTAGTGTTAAATAAAGACTAATCTTCATTACTAGATAACTAACACGTAAATATACATAATTTACGTGTGTGTACCTATTAGATAATGAGTGTTGTGATTGACATTTTAATTGTATCGCTGTTTGTATAGTGTTAACTAAGATGGCTATTCGACGGCAATAAAAAGCGAAATATGGAACTTTTTTACGGATAACGATACCGTAAAAAAAATTGGAATGTGTAATTTGTGTAAAAAAACTATTTCATACAAGAGCTCAGTTTCAAACTTAAAATCCCATATGAAGTTGAAACATCCAACTGTTAATATTCAACAGACTCAACAACAAAGTGCTTTTATAATAACTGAGAGTGATAATTTAGTTAGTTCTCAATAGCCTGTTCCTATTTCTGAAAATGCTCCCAGTACTTCAAATTCTTCGTGTACTAATGATGAGTTTTTGCCACCAGCAAAGCAGAGAAAAATTCAACCAAGTGTATCAAACTATGCTGTAAAAAAATGACTCTAAAAGAGAAACAACGACTGAATTATTGTTTAATGCAGCTTTTCATACTTGATTTTCAACCATTTTCGATTGTAGAAGACCTTGGCTTTACTCAGTACTCATATGCTTTGAATCCGTCATACACGCTTCCATCTCGAAAATATCTTTCAAATACACTTTTACCATCAATGTATGAACAGTGCAGAACAGAGGTGCAAGAAGTCGTAAATAATGAACTAGAAACAATCTGCATTACGACCGATAATTGGACTTCAGCAAGAAATGATAGTTTCATGGCCGTTACTGGGCATTTTATAAATAAAAATTTTGATTTTGAATCGATTGTTTTCGACTGCGAAGTAATTTCAGGACCTTCCACTGTGCAAATACAGCAATTCAGTTGAAAAATATTTCCGATTCTTGGGGCATTTCAACTAAAATTAATTTAGCTGTTTCTGATAACGCTGCTTACATTAAGAAAGCCATATCACAGGAGCTGGGGTGGAAACATTTCGGATGTGCAGCACACACTATAAATTTAATAGTGCAAGATGCGACGGAAAAAACTGTACCCATCAAGTCTGTGATTGAACGTGTGAAGCTCATCGTCGCTTATTTCAAGCGAAGCGCTAAAGCCACTCAAAAACTTGATGAGTTTCAAATTCAGAGTGGAGCGACACAGCCCAAACGACTGCTTCAAGAAGTTCCGACGAGATGGAATTCCAAATTCTACATGCTCGAAAGGATCGTAGAAATTCAAGATGCCGTCAAGTCATCCATTGCCGTTTTGGGTGCTACAAGCTTACCAAATTTAACGCCGGAAGACTGGTTACTATGCATCGAAACTTGTAAATCCCTGAAATGTTTTGAAGAAGCCTCGACGTATCTGAGTGGTGAAAAATATTTGATGGCTAGTCAACTATTAATAATCATAAAAGGCATAAAGAGAGTTCTTAGCGATATTTTAACCTCGGATTCTTCAGGTTATCAATATCTACTAATAACATACGATTTTGTTCGAGCTTTGTTAGATTTGACTCATAGTCGTTTCGAAAATATAGAAAATAGTAACACGATTGGGGTAGCTACTTTTAGCGGATCCCCGCTTTAAGTTACAGCCTTTTACATCAGCAAAGCAAGCAATTTTGAAGGAGAGCATGATCAAACTTGTCGCTCTAGAAATAAATCGAGAAGGACCATGTGAAAATACTGAAGCTAGCACCAAAGGTTCTCTCGATCCCACCTCAATATTTTACGACTGGGATGCTAGGGAGGCTGTACCACAATCAACTGAGTCACCAACTGCAAGAGCAATAATAGAAATTGATAATTATTTGAGCTCAAAAATTATTAGTCGCAATAATTTACCGTTGAGCTGGTGGAAGCAGAAGCAAGGCATTTTTCCACATTTGGCTAAGTTCGTTCGAAATAAATGCAATGTACTTTGTACTTCTGTTTCTTGCGAAAGACTTTTTTCGCGAACTGGTTACATCATTTTGCAACGAAGAACTCAACTTGGAGTTCGAAAAGTCAAACAATTAACATTTTTAAATGGAAATAAAATATATATAATTTTAAGAAAAAATTGTGATAATATTATTTCGGCACAAAGATCTTAAGTAGTTTCTAACACAATTCTACAAACTTTGTATATAAATATTAAAAAAAATTAGAAAAAAAAAATATGATTACAAAAATCAGCTATATAAAAAAAAGAAATCGATGTAAATAAATTGATTATCATTTTAAATACGCCAACAGAAAATATTGACAGTCCTAAGCCTGTGAAAAGTATGAAGGAAATGAGAATTAATTATACAATCAACTACTAACAATTAATTATTAAACAATCTGTCTGTGATAAATTTAACAGTTGCAAAAATAACTGCTAATTTTAAGTGTTAATTATTATTAGCATTTATCAGTATTATTAATTTTTAGCGCTTAAGCCCATCTCTAATAATAATATATAGGGTAAAGAGAGCCCTCTCTACGCATTATGAGCTGTCTATTTGATGACTAGCGCCATCTGGAAATTGGCCCCGAAAATAACTATATATAAGCTCGAAATTATAAAATTTATTTTTAATGATGTGACGCAATTAAATAACTCAACTTTTTAATGTAGGCATTGCAATTTTTTACTATGTTAAAATTGCGCGTAGAGTTAGTTATTTAATTTTGCTACAAGATAGAACATAAAGGATAGGATTGAGTAGTGTTGGTATGAGTAATTGAGGTAATTGGGAGGGAGAAATAAAAAACAATGTTTGCATATTTTTTTATTTTTATAATATTTATGTTTATCATAATATTGTTGGGCAGCTGTTTTTGTTTCGTCTTCACCCACATATGTTAATTTTCCTGACAAAATTCGATTGATCGATCTGCACCAACTATACAAAATAACATTTATAGTTGTGTTATTAAAATATTGTTTCAACTTTATGTGTTATACAATTAAAAGGATAATCTACCATCACATCTGCTATTTATATAATATGCTTTTTTATATTTTTTTTGGGTATATCTGTTTTTAAGTTCCCAGTTATTATATTTTGAATGTCATGGAAGCAATTTTCTTAGTCTTGATTTGGATAACATAACCATTTTTTATTATTGTTTTAATGTAGCAAAATATTGCTTTTATATAATCATTGTTATTTCTATCATTTTTGGGTTTTTTTGATGCTTGCAACTGCATACTTAAAAATAATTTAGCTGGTTTCTTAAATTTCATAGCAAAATGTTGAAACACATTGCTACTTGACAAATCTTCAGCACCTATTAACCTTGCTTGAAGATTGTCCTTTTTTTTCGCAAGCGCGATATTTCTGCTTGAAGATGCTTGATCTTTGTGCGTTGTGGAGCCATTAGATCTGTGAAAGAATGTTTCATTTACAAATTGTATAGTAGATTCAGTCTTAAAGTTTATATATATATATATATAAATTAATTGCTGTTCGTTAGTCTTGCTAAAACTCGAGAATGGCTGGATCGATCTGGCTAATTTTAGTCTTGAATTTTTTGTGGAAGTCCAGTAAAGGTTTTGATAAGAAGTAGAATTTAATATGTCAGCTAGTAATGAATAAAAATATATTCAAAATTTAATTCCCACACGGACATTAGCTGTTCTCAATCCTATCAGGTACCAATGCAGCCTTCATCAAAAAAGACATTTGGCTAAATAGTCTTATGTCATGTCATGCATTAATCTGCTGTTATAAAATTACTGTCACATTTATGGTTAATGTTTGTTAAATAAAGACCTTTCGAATTTCTTATTATGTTTAATTTCTTATGTGTGTTGTAATATTACTAAATAATTATATTACTATTCAATAATAAAATAATATTACTATTCAAAGCCCGCCATCATCAGGTGTGCTAGTCCCTAACTTTGCTGACTCACATACTACAAAATAAATGATGGGCTATTACAAAAATCTTGCTGATTTTTGTCCCCAGCTCCAAGACTATGAGAGAACTACTTTGCCCACCCAGACAAAAGATTTTAATAATAATAATAATAAATTTATTTATTTCAGGCAGCATTGCCCATATATTGTTAGTATTAACTTATTCTAGGATTAGTAATATTACAATGATTTATTTTTAGATTTAAGAATAATATTCCATTTACTATTAATAAAATTATGTACATTATTTAAGACTCTTAATATACTATTTTCATTTTTATTAATTCTATCCCTAATTGAAAAAATCTTTTTCCTCAGCATAGCATAAAAATGATCTACTCTGTATAAGGCAAACATATGAGATGCACTACAAAAACGTGGTAATCCCAAGAACATCCTAAAAGCATTAATATATTGAACTCTAAAAATGTTCATAGTTTTACGTGTATGCTTCACCCACAAGTTACTTGTATAAAAGGATTGACAGTAGGTGGTGAACAGTAGCTTTTTGACATTCCTACTGCACTTCTGAAATCTTCTAATTATCATGTTCGCCCTAACTGACAAATTTCTTCTCTCTCTCTCTCTCTATATCATCATCATCACTCAGAGTGCTCGTAACAAAATGGCCTTAATATTTAAATTGATTTACATTTACTAACTCTTTTACATTAAGATATATTGGAGGGACGCAGTCAGGACCTCGCCCCGACCGAAATACTAAAACATTACTTTTTTTTCATTATAAATTAAACCATGTTTACTTGCATATTTTTGACAGATTCCCACCTTCACTCTGAGTCCTCTGATTGAGGGACTGAGGAGAACCATGTCATCTGCGTAGCTCAGGTTATTAACATTAAATCCTCCTATATGACATCCAACATGAGTCTCACTCAGTTCATCAATCAAGTCATTAACATACAGATTAAACAACAATGGAGAAGTTAAACCACCCTGTCTTACTCCACAGTTTAGAACGTAAGGATCTGAATATGAACTTTGCCATTTTACTACAATTTGTTGATTTTGATACCAATACCTCAAAATGCGGATAATGCCGTCTGGCACGCCAGCCCTTTCTAAGTTACCCCATAACTTATCGTACACCACACGGTCAAAAGCTTTGCTTAAATCAAGAAAACAGGCATATACTGATGTTTTTCTTTCTGTGTAATAAGCAATACAATTTTTTAAAGAAAATATAGCTAGATCAGTTGAAAGGTTAGGCCTAAATCCAAACTGTCGCTCATTAAGTTTTATTGTATTCTCCAATAAAGGTAACAAAATTTGTTCAAAAACTTTAGAAAGTACAGTTGATAAAGATACTGGTCTATAATTATTGACATCAGAAAGATCACCCATTCTGTTTTTGGTTACAGGGACAACTGTAGTCCTCATAAAATCCAATGGCAATATATTATGCCTTATGAAATAATTAAAAAAAAGCAGTTAACACTGTGATTAGAGAGGGTCCAGCATACACTAAATGTTCAATATTTAATTTATCGTGGCCGGAGGATTTACCTCTTTTAACACTTTTAAAAGATCTAACTACATCAGAATCCTTAATTACAAAATCTACCTGCTTACAAAAATCAGTTTCATAATATACATTGTTCACCGCTAAAGAATCAAAATGAAATGCATTTTAAAGTTATTCGCGATACAACCGTGATACGATCATACAATCATTTTCACAACCAATAGTAGTAGGGATTGACCTAGGCCCATTACAAGAATTTGTGATACGCCAAAATTTAACAAAATTTTTATTAGTCTGATATTTAGCCAATAAATCATATTTGAATTGTTCTTGACCCATTTGACACTTTCTTAATGCGGATCGAAAGCTATTCCTTGACGACCGCATCAATTCATATAATGTACCACTACGAGGCTTATTAGCTATAACCCATAATTTAAAATACGTCCTTGCTTCATCATGGTAGTTCTTGACATGAATATTCCACAAAAAAATACAGTTATTCCTTTTTTGTTTCTTATTAATATATGTATATATGGCACCTTGCCGCAAAATGTTAATTATTCTATTATATTCTGATATAATAAGACTTAAATGCGTTTTACTTAAACAATGCGAGCTACAATTTTGACAATCAGGTTTTAATTCCGTATTTTTTAATATACTTTCACAAAATTCAGTATATGATTTGATTTGCTGTAAAGATCTATTGCCCCAATGTATTTTATTAAGCGCATAATTATCACTCATAACGATTTTGAGTGGCGGAATATTCATGTCAAACTGACAGCACAACCGTAAAGGTAAATGGTCAGACCATGATACATCATAAAGGATTTCACATTTTACAATAGTGCGTGAGGCTGATATTATACAAACACAGTGATCTAACCACTTCTGTGACCCATGCGCGTCACTTATAAACGTAAACGTCGACTGCATATCCAACATATCAATGTCAGAGCAGCCCCAGTCCATCTCCTCACAGAAAGCCTTAAGTTCCCTCCCTGAGTCTGGATGAGCATTGTAATCGCCTAACATATACACCATTTGCACGTCACAACTTTCGACGACAGCGCTCATTGCGCCTAGCGTACATGTAAACTCCGGTAAGTTATCGCCACAATCACAAGGCATGTACACACTCATCGCAATAAATAATAAATTATTTATTTTAAACTTAATTGCCACTACACGGGAACTTTCATCATTTGTAGCAATTATATTTGTTTGTTGAAAGAGATTCTTCCTCCACAAAAGAGCCACGCCACCATATGGTCTACCCCTTAAAATGCCTTCGGAAGCATTTACACCTGAGATCCCGTGATAAAGGAAATTTTCGTCAATTTCAGATAAAAAGGCAAGGTCATGTGGCATAAGTCTAGTTTCTTGAAGAGCGACAATATCCGAGAGTTGACATAGCTGACAAATATGCTCTATAGATCTCTTTGCAGACTTACAATTGAAAGATGATATTCTTATGTTATTAGCCATTTTTGTTGGTTAGCTGAGTTTGGTTATTAATTCCGTGATATTTATTTTTATAAATAAATTTTCTATAAACTATGCCAGGCGGCCAAAATTTCTCGTTTAAAAAGATATTTAATTTATGCGCTTCTATAGTTACCACAAATGTATTAAAATTGGTTTGATTATTAAATTATTGTAAATAAGCAATTTTTATCACATTCTCTCCCTTTTTTCTTATATATTCCTCTAGTTTGTCTGCGGGAATATCGCATCGAACACGAGATATATATATAATGCCGACGTAGTGGGAACAGCTTCTAATAAGTCGTCAGCGTGTCCCTTACCACGCATATTTCTTTGAATATGTTTTTTCCTTTTAGTAACTAATTAAAAAACATCGTTGTCCTTTAAATTAGTATTTTGTTGACTAGCAGTGAGAGCATCTCGGTAAGGGGTATGTGTACTCGCCTTTATCTTAGTGTCTACTAGGGCCACGCTTCCTCGACACAACCGGTTCCTTCGTGCATTTATTCAATTCCGTTGTTTGCAAATTTATTGAATGTGATGAGGGTACCTTGCTCTGAACGTTTTTTTGACTACCATCATAATCGGAATGTTGAACTTGTAAATCATCTGTTTGTTTAGTAGTACACAAAGGATTTTGTTGATTATTATAAATTATGCCAAATTTCATACAAATTTATTCAGCACTTTTTGGATAAAAAATTATAAAAACAATATTTTTAAAAGAAATCAGAATCTTTCCCATTTGTAATATTAGTATAATAATATTAATACCTTTTCCAGCTGTTCTTTTAGGCTTGCTAATAACACTATAATTATGTTCCAGCATCAAGCATATTGCTGACGCAAATTGTTGAGATGCATCTGAAATTGGAAATAATACTTATTTATTTATTTATTCTTATGTAGTTTGTTGCCCACTTTGTCAGAGTGAATTTTAACTATACTTTTCAAATAATTTCAAACGTCAATTTCAATTAGACGATTATGGAGAAAAATTAAAATAAAACCAAAAATCAAATCATAATGAAGTAGCACTCAGAAAATGTAGAACCAGGGCAGCAATTCTTAAGAGTCTAGAGCTCAAATTAAATCACAAGTTGAAATAAGCTGTCAAACAAAACCATTATAGAAAAAAAGACATACCGACACTACTCGCAAAATTTAAAATTATAACATTTTGGTTTTATTTTTATTTATGGTGTAGTTGTGTATAATATGAAGAAAGACTTGGCTTCAAAGAAACTGGGCGTCATTAATAGAGCACGGCAATACTTCAAGCCGGCCCACATACTAGCGCTCTACAAAGCGCAGGTCCGGCCACACATGGAGCATTGCTGTCATCTCTGGTCTGGCGCACCCCAGTATCAGCTCGATCCATTTGACCGCATGCAACGCAGAGCAGCTCGAATTGTCGGGGACCCAGTGCTCTGTGAACGGCTGGATCACTTGGCGTTGCGTAGAGACGTCGCTTTATTGTGTGTCTTCTACCGCATTTATCACGGGGAGTGTTCCGAAGACTGCTGAAGCTGTTTAACCTGATTCCTGCCGCCGAATTCCACCTTCGCACGACACGCCACAAGTTAGGATATTATCCTCACCATCTGGATGTGTGGCGGTCCTCCACAGTGCGGTTTTCAAAGAGCTTCCACGTACTACAAAGCTGTGGAATGAGCCTCCTTGTGCGGTGTTTCCGGGACGATACCTTCAAAAAAACCGCGTTCACCTTTCTTAAAGGCCGGCAAAGCTCGTGTGATTCCTATGGTGTTGCAAGAGATAGTGGGCGGCGGTGATCACTTAACAACAGGTGACCCGTACGCTCGTTTGTCCTCCTATTCCATAAAAAAAAATAGATAGAAATATATTATATAATATTTTGGTATGTGTTCAAAACAAAATATAATCATTAATTATGATTGATAATAGCCAACAAATTAAAAAAAATATGTGAGTTTTACCTGCAACCATAGGTTGGAATGTTGTTGTAGTTGATGCTTTTTCTAAAATAAGGTTGCTCACATACGGCTCTGTAAATAATAAATATAATAATAGATTAATGATTATTTATTATTTGTACGCCACAGCATGCGGGCAAGGAATGGAGAACTTTTATTGTGATTTGTAAAATCTTATGTAAATGAAATGAAATTATTAAGACTATATTATATGAAAACATGACATTAAGATCAAGATCAAATGAGGGATTTTCAATCAATAACATTTTATGGGCCCATTATTTAAAAATTACAAACAAGATATACATCAAAATTTTGTATAAATATCAATAATTTTAAGAAGATACATAAAAGACATGGGATTAAAAGCAGAACAAAATCAAATTGTCAATGCCCATTTCTACGCTTAATTTTGACAGATTTTACACTTAGAGACAATGTTAAATCATATAATAAAATTTATTATTTAATACCCTGAGGGTGGCCGCTCTATGCCATTTCTGTGGTATCATTAAGAATATCATTATGTTATATTATCATACGACACACACACACATTTATTAATAATTACAATACTCTTTTGGTATAAATTATATCATGATAGGTCAATTTTCATTTAAAAGAATGGGAATGAGTTATCTGCCACTTCTCATCTCAACCTTTTTCAAAGTAGTGATAAATGGAAAAATGTATTATTTTTGACATTCATAATATATATTATAAAGTATTATTATTGTATAATAAAGTGTATAAAATATTGTAAATAAGTTTTAAAAATTATTTACCCTGACAGTCTTGCTGTATTATTTTAGGCAGTAAATGTAGTGTGGATGAAGCTTGTCCTAAGATTACTTGACTCTGAACTTGTCCTGAAAATTAATGTGAATATGTAAAGATTATGTTTTATAAATTTAATGATTTACACTGATAATGAACCAGTTTTAGCTAGAAATGTAACCATTGAATTTTGTAATCACAACTGTGTAAGAAAGTCAGGTGTTTCCAGAATGATACAACATACCTTCAAAAAAAACCATCAACTCAACAAAGATTCTTAGTGGTGTGACTAAATCTGACAGAATAAGGAATAGAATCGAATATTAACTCAATATGTGTTAAATTAGGGGACTTACCAGGCAGATGAAGCATCGAAACTGCCAATGTGCTTAGCTGTTGATTACAATTTCTGTGTCTGTCAGAAAAGTGTATATCACAAATTCACTTCATCTTATAATATTCAAAATCAGATGTTTCAGGGTTTCTACCAACAAGACTGGCCCAAGTTTTAAACTGCTCAGGAAATTTGACAGCATCTGGGAATGATGCATTGGAATCTCTGAAAATAATAAACAATATTATTAAATACATTGAGTGACTATTAAAGCTATCAGACAAATTGTGATAACTTAGTGTTATGACCATTGGGCTTCTATTAGATTTTGGACTCATATATTGACTTTTCTCTTGATAAAAACGGTGTCAGAAGCCAGCACAGCTGTCAATTGTTATTAAGTGTATACCATATAAGTCAGGGGGAGTCTGAAGTCTGACATAAGGTGATTTGAGGGATTGGAGTTTAATCTTTGGGGCAAGATACAGAAAACCGGTATGTTTATAATAGTTTTAACCATGATTGCAAATTCAATCTACGGACCGGTAGTAGAACCAACCTTATATGATACTTTATTTATCACAAGATTAGACAATAAACTATACTGTTAATATTTAAGAGAATAATTTACTTACCACGGAGCGCACAACCGAAAGCACAACGTCTCGGCATTACACCAAAGTTCATAAATTCCACAAGCAAAAGTGTCTCTATCACGAAAAGTAGAAATTCACAGAATAAGGAGATTTTTGGAGTGAATTCGCGAAAGCAAGGCGGAGGAACACAAGGCTCGACTCGACGCACTTACACTTCGATTTCAATACCAAAAATATGCAAAATGGAACACGAGAGCTACATACATAATATGCAAACGCTAGAAGTAGCCGCCATTTTATGACAAGTGGGTAGGTTTCAAAGCGAGTGAAAGCTGATAAAGCTTTAATTTTGGGGCCAACTAACAGATGGCACTACAGTTTTCTGAAAACGTCACTTTAAGGCGACTGTTCCATCCCTGTTGTTATCTCTTTGGTTGTTTTTACTTAATACCTACTACGTGAAATTTCATATTTTCTTATTATTTATTCAGTTTAATATATTATTCTATCTACATAGGTATTTATATTTTCAAATTTGATACAATACGTGCTCAGTATAAGTGATAAATGACTTTGTGAGTACTGTCCCAGGAATTCAATAAATATTTACTATCTTAATATTTTTTAAAAGTATGCTTCAATGAGGTTGATGTTTAGAGACGTTGTTTAAAAATGATCAAATCTTCATGTTTGGGCGCACATCGCCCATTGTCAGGACAACTGTACAAGTATACTAATGTAGTTAAGGGGTGGCAACAACGATGGTTCGCTGTGGATTCAGAAACTGGGGTTCTATCGTATTATTTATTTGATGGCCCTGGAGACACAGTACAGCCAGGCCAACCTGCAAGAGGAGAGGTAACTTTGAATAAAAAAATTCTATCTATTAGACTACAATATTTTCCTGCAAATTTTGCAAGTGCTTTATGGGGTTAAGCTTGTGATATATACAGCAGCCTTAGTCTCGTGGGCTGATTGTCTTTTTCTGTACATTCCGAATTGTACATTATAATATAAAGTATGCCATTCCAGGCTCACTTAGCTGGTGCTGTGATTTGTCCAAGTGATGAAGATTCTAAAACATTCACAATTAATTGTGCTTCAGGGGATATGTTGAAATTGAGAGCTACAGATGCAAGAGCTAGACAGGAATGGGTTAATGGTCTAAGAGCCATAGCGGAAGCACACACAAAGGTAGGTGAAGAAAAAAATATATATAATTTTATCAGAATAAGTGACAATATGCTTGAAATCCACCTTTCTATTACAATGCAGTGCGGCTCAGGATTCTTGAAAAACCCCAAAAATTCTGAATGGCACTACAACTTCGCTCGTTACCTTGAGACATAAGATGTTATGTCTCATTTGCCCAGTAATTTTACTAGCTATGGCGCCCTACAGACTGTAACACAGTAATGCTTACACATTACTGCTTCACTGCAAAAATAGGCTGTTGTGGTACCCACAATCTAACCGGCATCCTGTGCAAACGAGCCTCCCACTGATAGTGGCATTATTTTGAGACATTGTTAAGCATTATTAGCCCATTACACTAGTTACAGCATCCTTCATACAGAAACACACTGGTGCTTCCTTGGTACCCACCTAGCTTGCATCCAGTGTAGAGGAGCACCACTCTAGTCTTTTTTTCATAAAAGTAGCAAAAAAGTATGTCAGTCATGTGATTAGGGTATCATATTCATAGGTAGACCAAGCCAAAGGTGACTGGAGTCTGACTCTTCCTACAATGTTGATGAAATTAAGATGATGAGACTATAATAAATAATTCTGATAGTTTTTATGAAAGAAAGAAAATTTTTATTTCGAAACATATAAGTAAGTAGTTTTGTACAAAGACATAACATAAAAAATAAATATAAACATTAGATTGATAAACAAGCAAAAAACAAAAAGACTGAAACATTTCTATTATATATGATTCAAAAAAATGGTCCCAACTCAGCATGTTGCTGGTTTGAAAACCAATGCTGGTCTTCTGTTGGGCCATTTGTGGCGTCATGAAAAATATTGTGATATAAGATAAAAGTAAAACTTTTTACTGGTAGGAAACTAAAAGTAACGTGGTATAAAAACTAAATCTTATGGATATGGAGACTTCCAGTTTAGTTAGTACTTCTGCATTTTGATATGCATTGCCCATTGCCCCTACTACATAATATTGTTACCACTATATTAATATATATTTTTAAGGCTATGGGTGCAAATCCTCCGCTGCAACCTCGAGAACAACTAGCAGTACATGATGCTATGGCTTCAGCTAGACAGCAATTGCAGTCAACAGAGCTCAGGTAAATATGTAATAGGTCAGTGTGTGTTTCCTATCCCATATAAATAAGTTCAGTAATAAATTTCATTTAATTAAAGATGAACAATTTGCCTTTCAGAAAAATATATCTACTAATGATGCAATCTATTCTTTATCACACTCAATTGCTCAAAATATTCGACACAAAAACATTGACTACAGTATTGTACTTTGACATGTCAAAAGCCTTTGATAGAGTGTCCCATGACTTATTATTAAAAAAAATAGAGGCATATGGAATACGGGGGCTTGTGTTAGATTGGTTCCGATCATATTTCCAAAATAGGAAACAAAGTGTAATTATTGCTCGGACTAATAAAATTAGTGAGAAAGAAACATACAAATCTGAATATACATTTAACCAGTGTGGTGTACCTCAAGGAAGTGTCCTGGGGCCTATTCTATTTTTGTTTTATATAAATGAAAAATGAAATAACCAAAAAAATTGAATATATTTGCTTGTGCCATGTTCCCAGGTTGATATAACATTGGTACCATATAAAAAATATGCCTACTAATCTAAAAGGCCACACCCTTAATACCTTTGGCATTTAAACAGCATAGATTGTGCAGATCACTTACCTTTAAGTTTAATAAAAAAGCAATCTGCATATATCTATTTTAGTTATATTATAACATTGAGAAGTGTTTGTGTAGATTAATAATAATTTTATTTTCATTAAAATTATGCTTCAAAATATTATTTATTTCAGTGATGCTGCACTAGCAAGGTGTATAGAATCGTCCGATTCACCATTCCCACACACAGATCCAGATTTACTACTTCTCAAGGTACACATAATTTATTTTAAGTCATACAAAACTTTTGTAGACAAACATATGTACTTATAATAATATGCTAAGGTACATTGGTGATTCTGATTTGTTGCAAAAATCACGACATTATTATTTATATTTCCACAAAAATAAATTTTATTTGGGTTTTGATTCTGGCTGGGGAGAATTCTATATTTTGTATGTGTCTTCTGTTATTCGAGAATATTCTAGTGGTAGGACTGTTGAAAATTAAATTCTTAACATTCAATGAATCCACAGTGCTGATGCGGGGTTGATTGTGTTACAGAGGGACTATGTCCAGAGAGTTGAAATGAATCTTTGCTAATATACAACAGGCTAATCTAATACTTTAATAATAAAGAGTTATGTACTAACAAGTTAGCCAAATCTCATTCTCTCTTATGATCATTTGGTGATGATTCCCATATATTATTTTTTCTTATTTAATTAATCATTAATTTGTGACTGGCCAGTAAATATATTGCAGTTGCGTTTATCTCAGAAATTTTCGCAAACTCCGTTTTCTAAGTTGTGCTTGTTTTGGCACGTTATGAAAAAATTATAAGAGTGAAATTGTAAGATGCGCGCGCATCGCTGTAACAAAAAAGTAACAGGGTGAAGTTGGTTCCTAAAATTTTCTGACATTGACGTTTGACAGGCAGAAGGTTAAAGCCCATACAGCCGTATTCGTTAATATTCAATAAATAATTGTCTTCGCACGACACGCCACAAGTTAGGATATCATCCCCACCATCTGGATGTGTGGCGTCCCTCCACAGTGCGGTTTTCAAGGAGCTTTCTTCCACGTACTACAAAGCTATGGAATGAGATTCCTTGTGCGGTGTTTCCGGGACGATACAACATGGGTACCTTCAAAAAAACCGCGTTCACCTTTCTTAAAGGCCGGCAAAGCTCGTGTGATTCCTATGGTGTTGCAGGAGATAGTGGGCGGCGGTGATCACTTAACACCAGGTGTTTAACAGCATACGCTCGTTTGTCCTCCTATTCCATAAAAAAAATGTCAAAGCCATCTTTGCAAGATTTTTACAATGTTGTTCTTTCTACAAACATAGAGTAGTATGAGGAAGAAGATTTTAAGGATATTGTATTGTTAGGCCAAAGAAGTATAACTTCTTGCGTGCATGCATAAGTACGCACACTCACTTTTTTTACATACTTACATAGTGATGTGATCAGGTCGTATTGCGTTATTCTGCGCCTTACGTCCGCGTCGGTTTGTAATGCTTTACGAGTAAGATCAAATTAACAGTAGATTTTCTGCTGGTTCCCTAATTAATTTAAAAAAAAATCGATGTTGAGGTCTAATACAAGGTGTGATTCGCAGGCAAGCTCGGCAGCCAGTATGCAGTGTCTGCTGCAGTGCCTGGGTATCCTGCTGCGGCAACAGCAATACGCGACCGTCAGCGTTAAGAGCAACAGTCATGATCATCATTAAATATTACAAGTTACGATCTTATTTATTGTAGCTAGCGATACACTGTGAAAGTGACCGCACATCCCAGCCGCCCAGGTGATCACCTAACTATCATCAGGTGACACGTGCTCGGGTTGCTCAATTCCAGCATTGTGGGCTACGCACAGGAATTAAAAGATTTTGAGACAGTGGTTTCTCGCTGGTATTCGTGTGACATTTGTTCATATCTAAGATAATTTCAGTCATTGTTAAAATATTTTTTAAAAACTACCTGTAAGACTAGTTAGATGTTTTGAAATTACAAATCTATATGACTGTAGTCCTCGCACGGATGTTCAGTGTTGTCATTGAATGCACTTAAGTATATATATATATATTATTTCTCAATGGCGGGGGCATGCGCCACTTTATGCTTGATCAGCTTTACAGCGCAATACGAGAAAAAAAAATTATGTGAATATTAAAAAAGGTTAGACAATTATATTAATATATTTATTTCAATTAATTTGATTAATAATAAAATTATGTAGAGGCAAGACCCAATATTGGACATGAGGGTTTGATACATAAGAATATGTTTCAAATGTATTAGGTAAAACACTCAATTTAAATTATTTTGTTATTAATCTTTGCAGAAAAAGAAAAATATGTCAAAGAAATTGAAATGCACGCGTCCCAATATAAGGCGATAAGAATGACTTATCGGGTATATTGGGACAGCTTCAGGTTATTGACAGCTAATTACTGAAAGTATCTGTAGATAGTATATTGGGAACGGCCGTAAGTTTACTCGTTTTGGCGCCAATACATTCTTCAATATTTTGCGATAATAAAATCGATTGGGGTGATAAAGAGAACCGAATTGTTGCGTTTATGATGCAATTTTTAAAAGTCTCCATACGCTTGGTTTTAGTAAACTATTTGTGTATCGGGCTATTATTAGGTACAATGAGTCCTCCTCTGTTTGTGACAGAAAAAGAACTGGCCATCTGCGTAGTGTTGATCCAAGATCCATCCAGGAGCAATGCTGAATGCTCCAAGAGCAGTTTTCAGCATTAGCTGCCATTAGCGGTCCATTCTCTTTCTTGGATACACGATCATTGGAGGCATGTATTGGGCACTACTGCTGAAACGTATTTCAATAGTTATTGTAGTACCTTTATCCGCAGAAGTAAGGTAGCGGTGCCAGTAGATGGCCATTTAATGCAGTAGTTTTTGTTTTTAAACACTGTCTGTGTTGTTAATCGGTCTATGCACTCGGTGAAGGCGTTTTGCGATAACTTAAACTCTGATTTATTAAGATCAATCAACAGATTACTCCAGTTTAAAAAATTCACGAAGAAAAAAAAAATAAAAAGAAATACAAATACTAGTAGATGGCCACTTGAGATAAGTGAAAAATTAGTAGATGGCCACTTTCTCACTAGTAGTTGCCCACCCAGTTTCAATGCTATATTCTGTGTTCTAAATAAAAATAAGCCTTATAGACTGCTTCATAACAAATTTATTTAATTATTTTAAATAAGTCTAGTCTTCAAAGTGTTTCATTTCAGGCACATTAAAGAGGTCTCGCGTTTTGCTTGTTTTCTGAGGCTCCTTTATGGTAGTGATGACGTTTTTCCACTCGTATTCACAAACGTCGGGCCGAACTGGCCATTTCCATAGCCGCCCCACTCTCGCCATGGCATTGAAGCGACCAATGGAAGCGCCGTAATAACTTTTCCGGGATAAAACCTGCCGTCATAACGAACGATGACGAATTCGCCGTTCACTTTTTTCGGAGGGATAAGTTTGCTGTCACTATCATCCTCATCCGTTTTTTCATCGTCAATGTCGCTTTCTGCCGATGAGACTTTAACACTTGAGTCAGAAGAATAAAACAGATGTCTTCTGGTTTTTTTGGCTTGGGTGTCTTGAAACTTGCGGCGCTTTCGATCTTCTCCTTCCAATTTCTTCTGTTCCATCAATGCATCTTTTTCCGCCTTCTTCCGTTTCCTTTCGTTGGCTCGCTCTAACTTCTGCTTTGCGAGATTCTCCTTCCTTTCCATTTTCCGTTTCAAGAAGATCACATAATCTACTCCAAAAGCTACGGTGGGCATTTTTTCCTTTGGCTTCCTTTTTGTATCCTTGCTCACTTACGTCGGTACATAAAAAAAGTGCTTTTTAAAGGGACTAGGCACAGTGCTAGTAGATGAGGGTCCTGGTTGTGCATGTATAAGTCCGCAGTGGCTGAGTCGGAAATCAGTGCTGGAATGTTAAAGTCAGCTGTGCTAGATGGTGGTCCTGGTAGTTCATGTACAAGCTCCATGTCCGCAGTGGCTAAGTCGGAAATCGGTGCTGGAATGTTGAAGTCAGCTGTGCTAGATGGTGGTCCTGGTAGTTCATGTACAAGCTCCATGTCCGCAGTGGCTAAGTCGGAAATCGGTGCTGGAGTGTTGAAGTCAGCTGTGCTAGATGGTGGTCCTGGTAGTTCATGTACAAGCTCCATGTCCGCAGTGGCTAAGTCGGAAATCGGTGCTGGAATGTTGAAGTAGATGGTGGTCCTGGTAGTTCATGTACAAGCTCCATGTCCGCAGTGGCTAAGTCGGAAATCGGTGCTGGAATGTTGAAGTCAGCTGTAAGTGGAGATGCTGTCCGATCCTCGTGCGTTAGATCACTATCTTCCTTTTGGAGGGCTTCTTCGTCAGTTTTGGTACTGTGCCATAAGTTGAACAATGACTTATCAGTGGTGTCACCAGACCAATCACCAATTGTAGATTGAAATGCAATCAAGGTGTCAGCAGGTATTGATTCATTTAGAAAATGTAAGCCTCTCTTTAAGAACAAAATTTTTTTAGTGTTGTCCTTCTTCTCAATAGCTTTCCCAGGGATCGTAACTGCTTCGGGGTTCCAGGGAACAAGGCCACATTTGCGGAAACCATTCACTAGTATGGAAGGGGTTAAGCTTTCTTCCATCACCTCCTTAAGTAATTTGGCGAAGTCTTTCTTCTTTAAAACGTGCCCCTCCTCGCTTTGAATTTTTTCAATCCGCCACATGTGCACTCGCTTCCTCCAAGCCACCTTTAAAGGTTTAAAAACGGCCACGTCAAGTGGTTGCAGCAAATGAGGAGCATTTGGAAAGAGTGGTATAAGTACGATGCCTTTCTCATGACAGAACTGGCTGCGTTGGTAAGACAAACGCGATTTTTGTCCATCTACGAAGAGTATGACAGGTAACATGAGGGTTTGAGAGGATAGACAAGGGAAGAATATGTCAGCTATGAACTCAAAAAAAGCTTCACAGGTCATCCAACCCGAGTCGGTTTTTCCCAGTCCCCACCCTGATGGAAAATTGTCGGAAATTTCAGCTGGAATTCGCTTGTAAGGGTATATAATTGTCGTAGGAGCAAAGGTGCCGGCCGCGTTTCCTGTAACAAGTACAGTCAAACACTCTTTGTCGTCAGCATTAACATGTTGGTAGACGTTTTCGTCTCCTTTTTTGCGAGGACCTTGGGTGTTTTAGGTGCCAACATGAAAGCCGTCTCGTCACAGTTAAAGACTCTGTTGGGGTCAAGGAGAAGGTCGGCCCAACATTTTTCTTTTAATTTGTCTCCAACTTTTCCAAACCATTCCCAATTCCCAAAGAATTTCCAAGAGATTCCCAAGAAGCAATAATGCTTCTTCGTTGACGGCTGTTCTAGAAAACGTCAAGCTTTGCGAGGTTCTTGAGGCTATTCCTTTATTCCTCTTCATAAAAAGTTTTAAAAATGTTTTTCCTGGCTTATTATTCGCCTTAAAAAATTTGCAGTTTCGTTTTAAATAATTCAAGTATTTCTGAATACTGAAGAGCAGCTGCTCGTGAGTAATGGGGAATCCAGCCGCTGCAGATTCGTACACCCATTGGCATATTCTCTCCTCTTCTTCTTTTATCAGCATAGTGGCTGGGCCCATCTTCCTTGCAAGAGGAGATTTCCCGGTCACTTTATTTGCAAGAGTCTGCTGAGGGACTCCAAATTTCTTGGCGGCAGCACGTATCGGTGTGTCATGGAGTCTTACGTCGTTAACGGCTTGGGTCATGGCCTCTTCACTATAACTTAAAAACGCTCCTTTTTTTCCTGGCATCTAAAAAATAAAAAATAAAGTTAGTACTTACCTAAAATGGAATACAGGGACAAAATTAGTAATTGGCCGAAATAATAGTCAGTCAGTCAGTTGCCCACCCGGCTCATTACTGAAAATTAAAAATAAAACCCAAAAAATGTTAAAGCATTTTAATTTTATTAACTTTTTAGGTTAGATTAAAAAATAATGAAGCAAAATAAACTTGAAATAGAAAATACCGGACGGGCAACTATCAAATTATTTTGACTAACAGATGCTAGTAATGGGCCACCCCAACAAACTATAATGTAAGCAAAAATGCATTTTTAAAACAAATGTGGACTCAAACCCACTATAAATCCTAAAACCAAATTATCCAAACAAAATAACATGATTTGCCATCAAAATCTTTCGAATGATTGACCTCTTTGCTTAATAAATAACATAAGAAATTACCTTGTTTTAATCTGACGACCACCGATTCAAAAGTCTGAATTCGCCATCTTGAATATCACGGCTACCAACATGACGGCGTCTATTTTTTTGTGTTGCCAGATGATCATAGCCTATAAGCTAACAATGCGTAAAAAATGTTATATAAAACTCTTGTTATAAGCATTTTTAGGGAAAGTGGCCAACTACTGATGCATGGCCATCTACTAGCACCGCTACCTTAATGGATACCACTTGTTTTACTTTTCGTGCAATTATGTTTGATCTCGTTGTAGGATCCACTAAAATTCCTGTTTCATCACGGTTATAAATTCTGTCGGGTGGAAGTTTATGTTCATCATAAAACTGTTTAACAGCTCGCTTATTAAGCCTAGGGGCACGTGCAGCTGAAGTGCTTTCTGGTTTTCTTATCGACAGTTCTGGGTATCTGCTTAAAAATACCTGAAGCCAATCTTTGCCAGCTTCACCTTTGTAACAGTTGAAATATTATGTTTCTTCTATTTTTCCCGCCAATTAATAAATCTATTTCCATAAAGACGACTTTTAATATCCAAAATATAATTACAAAGTTTGTTTTCTTCTTCCGAAAATATTCGCTTTTTTGGGCCTTAATACTTTAATCGATGCAGGAGCAACAGGATATTTCAGGGCTTCGAGCTGCTGAGACTTTCTAGGGTAGATTGTAGCACAGAGAATGTTTATGATGCTGATGATGATGTGTGGCGTTGTATTCAAAGCGCGGTCGTAACTGTACAACTGAACGAGAACTCTGCCTAAGGCAGAGTTTTGATTAGACAATTTTTGAGTGTGATTGTGAGTCTAGTTCTTTAATGTACGCAGATTGTCCGTGAATGGTTTCATTATTAATTTCTTGTTTACTTACGGCTAGTTGCAAAAAACATTCTTAAAGTTAATGTTTCATTAAATATAATACCGTCACTTTCTTTTTCATTTCGATAGTCAAAGATAGCATGTGATATAATGAAGGATTCAAGGATGCTTTCGACAACTAGCGGTTAGCTGTTAAGTAAAGGGTTCCACGTCGAGACTAAGCGGACTCTACTAAACACTGAAGACCTACTTCATTAATTCATCCATATAAATTCTTCTCCTCCTTACCGTATGTAATATACCCTTATTTTAATCTCTTTGTTATACCGTGATAGATAAATTTAAAAATAAATTTCAATGACAAATGTCTTGTTTTATTGAATTATCTAGTTTACTTTTTATATAACTTTATTTAATGTATTGACTTGTAATATTATACGTATTATTTAGTTATTCTATTGAATAACAAAAATGTGTGACCAGGAATTTAAAACGCAGCGCATGGATCCGAGATATCCATTTCAAAATCAAACAAGGTGAGAAGATTTTAACAAATGTACCTACATGTGGATTTGTATGGAATCTTAAATCTAAAACGTATTGTTAGTTGGTCGCTTCTTTCATTACAAACATTCTGAATTATTATGGTAAAATAAACTCTCCTCTAACAAGATTAGGGATATTATGCAATTCAAGTGTTTTGAGTTTCCTTTAGTGTTGATTCCGCCAATATTTGTCCTTAAACATTTTCGACACGTGTTTCGCCTCCACATGAGGCATCCTCAGGAGATGTTGACTCGACAACACGGCCGTATTATCTCTGTACGACGATGGAACGTGAACCTCCCGTTCCTCTTTCACCCCCTTAGTTCTGTTGTACCTACTGTATCGCTAATGATAAACTGCCAGAAAAATAAATACTTTTTTTACTCAACCCAGATTCTTTCATTGGTTTTCCATCATTACAATAATAATAATCACAACACAACCACCTTAACATTAATCTACAATACTGAGAAAATAAATAGTTTTTATTTATACTATCCTTGTGATGCTTGTACCTACCTAAGTACTGTCTTGATGCCAATACCCACAATTATCTTTTAGATTTTGGGTGATCTAGGACCGTTTGGTAGAAGGAGAGGTTGGGAGGGATAACGAATGAGGGAGGGACTGTCCGCTCTCCAATTAAATATAAATAATGAGTAGGTACTATTAGTACCCTCGACCTCCGTCGTTGGGGTGGACGATTTACAGCAGTAAAAATACTATGCCTGCATGTAAGGTGGTAATTAATATGCAGCCCATATTATGTTGTCTCGACCTATTGTTATTCATACAAGATTTGAAATTTAATCTATACAACAATTTTTGCGTTTTGCCCGTACATAAGGATACAAAAATTCTACAAAGAACTTTTTAAATTCAGTATTGTTTTTAGAATACTTACAGCAAGTATTTTTTAGAAAAGGATTATGCTCAGTTTTTTCTTTATTCCGATTTTATCATTTAACCATGTAACTACCTATAGATGATCAAGATAATATTTATCATAGCTAAATTAAGAGTGTTATAAATAATTTACAGAGCATGCTACGAGAATTACTGTGACTACCACAAATGTAAACGACTCTTGGGTGATGTCGACGACTGCAAAATTTTCAAGAAGTATTTTCAGACCATTTGTCCCAATTTCTGGATTGAGCATTGGGACGAGTTGCGCGAGAAAGGCGCTTTTCCTGGACCAATTTAATAAAAAATATTCATAAATTGGCTTTTAATTTACAATCAAAATTGTAGATATTTGTAGTAGATCCATCTAACAGAAACATGCTTCTAACCTCTTTCAAAACTTGGTCCAAAATGGTAAAACAAGTTAATTTTTACATTTATTGTTTCCGATACTTGCGAATCAATAGACGCATCAAGCTTACCAGCTGTGTAACAAATGTAACATGTTCCTACTCATACTATACTACATCTCAAATCACATTGGTTATCAGATTAATATAAACAATTTTACGATAACGTAGGTATAGGATTATTTCTATATATTTTATTATCTGGTGCCCGGTGCGCCTAACTTCACCTAAAATATCTAACTTTTAAGAAATTATAATTTGTCGTAAAACTTTATAAGTATGTAGTACCTATCTAAAATAATATAAGTAATACAACATTACAGCTTATGTAGAGCACCACCAAGTGAAAAAAACAGCAAAATAGAAATAGTAAATGAATTTATTGTGACTGTAACAATTTTGATTGACAAGTCATAACCAGTCGGCCACGCTTGGCATTAACTACTTAGTATTTATTTTATATTAATCTACTAGCACGCAAACACCGCTAAACCAAAATTGGTCACCGGGCTGTCAGGTGGTCTATACGCTAGTATATTCTGAGTATATGGTCGCAATACATACATACTGTAATTAAAAAAAAACTCAATATACGATTTTATTAAACGTCCATAATAGTACCAATCCATTGACAAAAGTAGCAAAACAAGTTAAGTATCTATAGGTATTTATCATAGCGATAACCTAATTCGGAATAACATAACAAATACTTATTAAAACGAATTTGTAACTCATTTTACTTTTATTCTACTTAAATAAATTAACAATGACTAAGGAATACAAATTAGATTCTTCCGGGGAAGGTGCCCTCTTCGCGTTGTGTGTCCCACTTGTCGACCCACTCGTTGGGGCAAAGTGACTTGTAGACCCGCTTGAAGTAATTGCATGGCTCGTAGTTCTCACCACGCACCTTCTGGCAGCGGAAGTAGTCTACATAGCTCTGGTAACAGTGCCTGAAAATATATTATACTATTATTTTTATGGAGGGAAACAGATAATATAAGTATAAACGAATACACAAATTAGGTAAGTACCTACACCTTAGCGAAAGTGGAACCTAGAAGAGCAACAAAAGTTAAGTTTGCTCAAGTTACGGAGTTAGGACAATGCTCTTCCAACTTAAAGATACCAGTTTGTGAGATTAAGAAGTACTGTCTCGAAAGTAGGGGGTCATCAGTAGATGACTCCTAGTTTCTACGATATCAAGAATTTGTCTTAGCATTCCAACTGACCGCGAAATCACTCATGATATTTTTACGGGAGTAAGTAATTCAAAGGACGCTCGAATATCCACCTGATGAAATTTCTCCTGCACATAACAGTGTCAATATGATCCGACGCGGAACTATCGCACTACGCTCTCGGGACGGAATGTATTAATTACAAGTCCATTTACCTTATTTTGGCGGCCTTAATAAGACTGGCTAGAAGATACAAAGTTATTCCAACACTGGCCGGCAATTTTGTGAGGGAATCTTATGTATGGTATGCAGGTTTACCACAAGCTTAAAATGCATGTTGGTGGGATCTAACACACTTATAGTAAGAATATTACACAACAGGCAAACAGCCTTGGTAAATTTCGTTCCCGTACATTCAAACCATCGACACCGACCCGTATGCTACGCCCGTATAGAAAGGTGGCGATCGATAGACGTTTTGAAAGAAGCAATGACCGCCGCCCATCCCTTTGTCAGGTATACTAGCGGGCGTTTTCAATAACCTATCTATCCAAAGTTTAACTTACTAGAGGTAGACAAATCTATACTTTTACGCTTACTTACATTTCAATAACGTATATCATTGGACATAACTGCGGATAGATAAGATTTTGTCATTAAACGGCGACAGCAATATATCCGTAACTAGAGATACGTTATTCAAAACGGCTGTTAAATCATCCACCGATAGACAGTGATCGTTGATATAATATTATTATTTACCAATATTTCAAGATATTATGATGGTTCATAATGCTCTCCATAATTTTCGAAAGCAGGCATGTCTAGACGGAATCTGTTTCTTAATATTAATTGCGAGTTTTTTTCAGTTTTTACTATGCATCATTGCATTTTCTAATAAACACAAAAAACCCTTTACATCTTGTGTAATTTTTCAATGATATGAATGATGATAATAATAATATTCATAATACACACAGAAATCGAATAAAACCTTAAGATGGTATTATAATATACCTTATGAAAAAAAAAGGACTTTCAATAATGAAATATTTTAAATATACAACCAAGTTCACAATATAACACTCAAAATCAGAAAAATGTTGGGATAACTACCACAAAATTCTAAGTTCTATGTTCTGGTATTTTGCCAGGATTTAGAATAGCAGAACAAGTTTAATTGGTACCAGCCTATACAGAGGGTACATGTTATATACCCTTTTGTTGTATTCCCACTACTGTCATAATAACCCGGAAACACCTGATTGTGCTGATAAAATGATTATGTACAATATGGTAAAGCAACATTTGAATCAATTAAATGAAAATTATTTATAGTAAAATTATGATCATGCAATTTTTAATTTTATTTTATCAATCTTCAATATTAGAATTGACTCCCTATTTAAAACTCATTATCATGGCCTCAGCATAAACTATGTAAAAATTTACTTACTTTGTTTGATTTGTGTTAGGGAACCGAGGATCAAAAGGCGCGGTTTTGATGTCGGCGGCAGATTTGATCATATCAGGCATTGTACTGAAATAAGAGCATGTAATGAAGCAAATCTTTATTCCTCTCCTTCATAACATTTGATGCAATTGAACATACACAAGTTGACTAATACTAGGATATAAATTTAATAGTATATTCTAAGATGAATGTTGTAATAAAAATATATCTATTTGACAAGAGGTCTAGTCTTTCTTTCTTCCTCACAGGATGTTTCCCTGTATTTCTTAACTTCTTGCATGTACAAAGACCAAGCATCTTTAGGTGTATTGTCTACTGTCTGCTCATCTATAGCTTTAGCCTTCTTTACCAAACCAGTCTTTAATACCCGACCTCCACGCCTCTTTCCTATGAATGGCAGTATTGGTTTCTTAATTTCTGGCTTCTTCTCTTCTTCCACTTTCTTGTTTGCTTCTTGCATTTTTTTAAACATTTCTAAGAAACTTCCATCATTCTTAATAGGTATAGGCAATGGGGGTTTGCTGGAATTAGACTTAGAATTAGAAGGTCCCTGTATTGGTATTTGTTCAGGTGGAGGGAGTAATTCAGCAAAGTTAGGCCCTTCAACTTCAGGTGGATCTCCATATTCAATGTCATCCACATTAGTAGATTCTACTGCTCCAGGTGGAGGTTTAATTTCTCTTGGAGGTGTCTTGAGGTTGTAAGCTTTACGTTTTTCTTGATTGCTTTTGTGTAGCTTCCAAAATCGTTTCCTGTCTTCAACAGTAAATTGTCCACGGCGTTCATCTTCACTAGGTGTCTTGGTACCACTTCTTCCCCTGGAATGTGAGCTATGAGACCGTGATTTTGATCCCTGTGAATTCCTCCTAGCATGGCGTCTTGTTTTCGAGACAGATCGTCTCCGTGATTTTGACCTACTTCTTCTCTTTGAGTGTTCCCTGGACCTACTATGTCTACTTTTGGAAACAGATTTATGTTTACGCTTTTTAGACTTAGACCTAGAACTTTTGGATGATGCAGAGCTAGCACTTGAAAATGATGATGATGTAGACCTATGCCGAGATTGTGTATTAATGCAGTCTTTCTTAGGCTTTGGAGTGTATGATCTAGAACGAGATTTTGAAGTTGATGAGGTTCTGGCATAGCATCGTGGTGGGGTAATTGAACTGTCCCGTTGTTTACTTGACACCTTTGTTTTGCTTTCTTTAGATTTGTTCTTTTTTGTTGGAGATGTTGATTTTTTATGTACTTTTGGTGGTGTGACTGATAGTCTTTCAGTTTTAATTCTTGGTGGGGTAAAAGCCTCTCTGTAACTTTTGTCTTTTACTTTATCTTTACTATTGTGTGGCTCTTTTTCAATTTTAATCCTTTGTGATACACATCTAGGACTCTCCTTTTCTATTTTCACTTTAGGTGTAATACTTCTAGACCTATCCCTACTACTATCAGATCTTGTTTTACGATACTTCTTTGTGGTTGGTGTTTGGGATCTGTGAGTGCTTCTACTATTACTTCTGTAAGATTTTCTTGAAGTGTAGGATTCTGATGAAACAGATCTTTTCTTTTCCCGAACAGGAGATCTTGAATAAGATCTACTTACTGAGGATGAATGACCACTTGAAGCATATTTACGTTTTGGCTTTGTTCGACTTCTTGAACGTCTATCTTTTCTACTGTCATAACTATCTTCTCTCTTTTTGGCATGCTCACTGTTTCTCCTGTCATAAGGTGAAACACTACGAGAATTAGACCTATAAGAGGCTGTTGCTTGAGGATAATTTTGAGGTTTACCAGGCTCATGTTGTTTATGATAATCATATCCACTAGGATATTGTGATGGATAGCTTGCCATAGAGGCATCATAATAATTACTGTTTCTAGGTTGTTGATAGTAGGAGGAGTCGTAACTATAACCATATGATGAGGAATTGTAGGCTTGGTAGTCATAATGAGGAGGATACTGTGTGTAGCTGGCTCCAGTCCAGGGGTCTGTGGTAGGCATGGGAGCTGTCGTCGGCGGGGCACACGGCGGGGCGTAGTCCGACTCAGCACCAGGGGGGCCTCCATCCCACGCGCCCGCATCGTTGCGATAGGAAGACATACTTATACGACCTTCTTCGCATAACCTGCAGCAGTTTGTAGGTACGCACACACCTACAAAGAGAACAACTTTTCGGTGTAGAAAACAACTCTTACGTTCTTGTGCCGATCTTGCTCACTTAGAAAGATTTCGTTGTAATTATTGAAAATAAAAATTACGTAATGTGTATATAATTCAGTGAAATACAATCTGACTAATGAAAGAATTAATGTACAAAAAAATATGTATAAAAATAATTAAAATACCTGTTATTACTATCTCACCTTTATTTAATTGTAAATTCTATTCCAATTCAAAATAATTTGATCACTGATGAGAAAATGGCAGCCATACGCTAATCGCCAACACAGAAATACGGCATAACCACAGAACACTTTTACTATATGGCATAACCAAAGAGTAAGGAGTAAGTACTAGGTTTAAGATTATAGGCCGCCACCATACTAGGTACGAAAAGTTACCTTTGTGGTCAAAGGCTTTGTTGAAGTTGATGGTCGACGCTCTGGAAGTACCTACCCTCCTGTACAAGTACAACATTAGTCGCTACTTTTTAATAAAGAGTGAAACTGATTTTTTCCACGATATAATTTTTATTTATTTACACCAATTAGGTGTAAGTAGGTACTTAAAACACATCGTAGGTAGAGTGCTGTCTATATAATATCAATATTCTCGAACACACCAACCAATAATATAAACATAGTCTTACAATATACTATCGTATACAAACAAGCCGTGTGAGAGAGAAGAATTTCTGTAACGGATATATAGAAAGGAACCGAATCTATAGCCGTAACCAATGTTGATTGACAAGGCGTAAACAGCCACGCTTGGTCTAATGATCCTTAGTATTTTGAATAATAAACCACTAGCTAACGCACACGTTGAGAAATCAAAATTCGTCACGAATTATAGGGCTAGAGTCTGGCTAATGAAAGCTTAAATGGCGTCCCCACTGGGACTTCTAGGTAGGTAAGATACAAACTATGATGAGTCATAAGAAAACTAATGTCATGGACATACAAAGAAGTATATAACTGATACCAGGTAAACAATAGCTCTGTAGTGCTACGGCATACCTCAGAAAAGGTCAATCAACGGATGGACGGACAACAAAGTGATAGTACAAGGGTTCCGTTTTACTGATATATAACTAGAACTAAATATATTTGCTATTAATGTTTTATAGAGAGTTTTATAGAAATAGGGAAAGGAACACGAAGTACACGCGGATATCAACTCATCTTATATGGAAGTTCATTCATACTTAGGGCAGAAAAAGAATCGAGAGTCGAGAATATACATAATATAATAAATTGGATATTATCCAAGGCTATGCCTGCATTCACTTTGAGGACTATATTGGTGGAGCATCTTTATCAATATGGGTGTAATGAATGTATCAAATTTAATCTCAGTGAACCATGGCCTTTCTATCAAAATCGAGTATAGAAACAATGTTTTCCTTTAATTAATTATGGTTCTTTACTAGAGTACTAAGAATCTCTGAGATATAGACTAGGTAGAGCAGCTAAGTCATCTGTATCCATTTTAAAAAGGAATTTTTTGAAGGAAAATTTCAAAAGTACCTAACTAAAAATTATATTATTTTTGGTTTCAAAGCAAAACGTATAATTATAATGCTATAATGACGTCATAGATTCATTCAGCCGTAAAACCTGACTTATGATAGGGGCATTTTATTTGTGTTAATTGTATTTTCATACAGTTCAACTCCTACAAATTCTTCGGGGTTTGTTATTGATACATGGTGTAAATATGACACCACCCAGGCCAGTTTTCCGGAATAATGGAATTAAAACAATGGTATGGTATCAATGATCAATAATATTACGTACTATTTACGTCCTCTTTGATCAATATTTTCAAAGTAAAATAAATAGTCTAAGTCTCGGAGCAAGCCTAGAGAAGTAACAATAAGATGAGTTGTGCAGCAGCCAGCACTGCTTGACTTTTCTAACCTACACGAAACGCAACAGAAAAAATACAGACATATCTCACCTTGTCTGTCTTAAAATGCATGTTAAATTATTTTAAGTTAAGCTATTTAGTGTTAAGTAATCATTTCACCGGAAAGTCTCATCAAAATTGGCTCAGTAGTTCCTGAGATTACCCTAAATAAACTATCAGACAGCCAAATTTATTATTTTTGGTATTTTGATATTGAAACAGTTTTATTTATTTGTAAAGAACTGGTTAATCTGTCACAAATATAAATCATTTGTTATACATTTATTGTATACCTATTATCTAATTATGAATTGCAGAAATCTTCAAGGTTAGCCAGAAATAAAATAATAGACTCACAAAGAAAGCTTCAAAGTACCCCAAGAGGCCTTCAACCTGCTGTAGATCAACTATCAACACCAAGAGACCCATCTGTGCTCCACCTGTAACTCCTGATTCATTAGTAGAAGTGCAGAAAATTAAAACACAAAATTGCATCACATTATGAGTTTAAATTAAAAATAAGACTCGTGCACGAAGGGTTCCGTATTAAACATGATCTATGACAATCACGTTTGTTGTATGGGAGCCCCCTTAAATATTTTACATATGCCCGAAACTATAAAGCATATAAATAAGTGTAAAATAAGGTCTTAGGCTTAGCACGCACTGCGATTAAGGCTTAGCACGCACTGCGATTAAAGGCGAGTGGTTTAGAAATAGCTGAAAACGCTAAACCACATACAACCTCGCACTGCGGTTGGCGATTTGCTTAATTTTATTTCAGAATCACCATGGATTTCTAGCGAGCAGCATGTGTTGCGGCTTTGATTTTCAAAATAGAAAAAAAACGAAAACAGCGCCGCCATAGGGTATTAACAGATCAAAGACATTTGAAAGGATATTTTTGCAAGATCTGTGAGCCATCTACAATATAAAGACTCTGCATTTCGTAAGTCAATATCACCTAAAGTTCTATCCTCGGTGCTCGCCCAGTCGACCCAGTTCGCAAGACTTTTACAATTTCAAAATGTTTATTTCAATTTTGTATGAAGACAGTCAGAGGGCTCCCGGATCAAGAGCTACATTAAACCAACAGCGTGTTTCTTTATTTTTTAAAAACATACTTTTTTATTTATCGAGATTTTGTTGATATTATAGTGGCAAGCATAATAAGAATAAAAAACGACTACATATGCATTTGAATCCCAACTCGATTTCCGTATATCGTCTCTTCCTATCGCACTACTAGGTATATTTGATGAAAGAGTGCTACTAAAAAGAAAATGTTCAATGAAATGCTCGCTCTCCGGACTTTATATTATTGCTCTGAGGTCTTCATATTTACAGATAAGTAAAACGAGCTTCAAAGGTCGATGTGCAAGGACAAGAATTAATGTATGTACCTCAAATTATTTTTAACCAAACAAGGGAATGGCTTGTTATGCTAGAAACTTGATGATTTGACAATATCATTGAGAGTGTGTAGTTCGGTCTTAGATTATTCATACATCTAGATAGCCTGTGACAGCGGTGAAGCCGTCGAAAAAAATTTCAGTAACTCGTAGACAGAAGATGAACATTAGATTTGCTGTCAGCGTTTGTAAATGAGATAGCGATAGCCCATGAGTAAATAAACGATACAGAGGATAGGCTTTTTGAGCGAGCAAAATTATTACATATTTTGGTAGGGTTGTCACAAAAAATTATGATAAATAAAACAAAAAAAAAATATTGGATTTAATAATCGATATTAAATATGTAACTAGCTGTACCTGCAACCAATAGTATCGTAGAATTATAGATTGTAGAAATATAAATCGTGCATATTAACTGTAATAAGCGTAAGCTGAAAGATTCGTTCTTAAGAGAACATATTATTTTATATAACGTAATATTAGCTCTGATAAGAACCATTTCATAATGCTGTACATCAAGTCAAAGAATCATGCAGATCACCAGTAGTCATCTCATACAAGTACAAGCATCGTCACGATCTCTCGAAGACCGCAGCTATACTCACGTGACCAAGCGTATTCTACGAAAGTTAAAGCGTGTAGATTACTATTAAACCTAATTTTAATCAATGAGCAACAGGAGTGAGTGCTCATTGACATCCGCCGATCGAGCATTGACGCGAGTCTACACAAGCGCTCACTGGCCGGCTTACTGCGATAGCATTAGTTTTAGAGCGAGATAGAACACATTGTATTATTCTCAATTCTAATTGAATTAACGTTTAACTATTGGTCAAAATGTAAGCTTTAGTATTGGTGTGTAATTTCTAAACTTGTAAATATTTTTTATGTAACAATTGTAATTGGTTAACTAGTTTATATATCGTGTAACTGAAATAAATTATATATTCCTCACACTCTTCAGCAGCAAGCAGTCATTTTATTCAATCTCCAAACGCTCGGACTCTAAAAATAAACCTAGATGCAAGATTTTAAATATAATAAACTTCTATTATTATAAATTTACAAATTCCCTTCTCTAATAATTTTTATTTTGTAATTTTTCATTTTCAATAATTTATTGTTTCTTTCACGGTGTAGTATATACTGTATCTAATATTAAGTTTCTTTTTAAATCTAACGAGAAATACTCGCATGGCATATCAAAGAAACAGTCATCATTTAAGTATTTCATTGCCAATATTGAGAATATTGATTTCAAAATTGAAATATTCGCGAAGCTTTGCTCGAACAATGCATTATATGCTATAGAGTTATCCAAATAGAAAGCAAGAATTAAAAACCATGTATTGATGACCTTTCATTAAAAATGCTTTTTTAACTTGAGCCTAAAGATCCTGTAGATGAAGCCACAACCTGAGAGTTGAACAAAGCATAGAAGATTTTATGCTCCAACGGTTGGCTCAGTTGGTTAGAGCAGCGGCACGGAACGCCGGAGGATGTGGGTTCGAGTCCCGCATCGTTCATAAAATTTCGTTTTTCAAATTTTATTTGTGTAAGATCATCTTTGGCCAACGAAATCAAGAAAATTAATAGATGTCTCGTTCCAGCTTTTGGTGAGTCAACAGCTCCTGAGGATACCTCGCAAAACACGTGTCAAAGTGATTTTTAAAGAAGATTGGCAGAATTTATAGGTACTAAATATAATTATTTGTTAAAACAAAATTTAATTTAATTACAATGCTTCGCGCCTTGCTACTAACTAATAAGGTACTCCCTCGTAAGGTGAGAATCATCAGTGCAGGAGCAGTTCGTAGTAAAAACATCATTAGATATCAAAACTAACCTCACATACAAAATTTCATGACTTTTACTAACCGTTAAAGAGTTACCTGGCTGCAGTATCAGGTTAAGTATAATATCATATTATTGCATTGCAACTGAAAATAATGTGTGCAACATATTAGCTCAATCAGATATCGGGAAGTGTTGCAAACATTATTTACATTATTTCAACTTAAATAAATACCTACTCAGTTAAATACCAACCAACCCACTAACAAATGTTTTATTTGTAAAACCTTGCAATAATAATGAAATTGGGAAAACATACCGTGATGTAATCTCTCCCCATAAGCAAAAGGATCATTCAAAATATTATAAAATATTTGCTTACATACACTACAATAATGAACTATGTTAATAGTATATTATCACTTTTATATTAAAATATTCAAGCTTGCAAATATTAAGGAATACGTGAGTCGCGATAACCTTAAAATTGTCAACTGGCTGTGCGATGGTCAACCGGTTATTTGCGGTTCTCGCCACGTACGCAACAGGCGGCCAGTGGACACTTACACATTCCCCGGATCATTGTAGTAGTTATTGTAGTAGTATTGTATGTAGTAGTCATTATGGTTGCACCATTTCGCGTGGTTGTTCATATTATCTTATCCTCTGTACCATTTATACTCCATAATTTGCTCATGTAGCGTGTGTTATATTTTCATATTTTCGTTTTGTACAACGTAATAGACAACAATCTCCCATGTTATATTAATAAATGAATTCAGAAATTCATACGTAATCACAATATGCAATACACGGAGGCTCTCTAATACTGATTCATAACAGTTTAAAATCACTCAATTTCGTATTAACAATCAGAATTGAAATACGTAAAAAATTAGTAATGAAATGAAATGAAATTTATTTATTGCGTCGAATACAGTATACAATATAGATCTTAAATTTATTGTAGTGTCTTCTATTCGGCTAATTTAAATTAGCATGCAAAAATTTTACTTAAAATAAAAAAAATCCTTAACACTAAAAGTATTGCATTGCACGGCAGCCATTATTTGACGAGAGCCGATAAACTGGGTCCAAACAAGAAAACCGCATGCGACTTACTCGCTTACTCTCAATACTAATCTAATATATGGTGTCTCTGTCACATTATTATTGTTATTTTAGTGAGGCATCTATGTTCACCTTCTATCTACGCAATAACTTTTAGCCGCTATTTTCAGCAACACGCGCACACTATAATAAAATGACTGTCTTGATATCAGGAGTGTATTGCACAAAAGTAATAAACGCAATCTGAGGCTCTGACTAAAGTCTAGACGTATTTGCTATTACTGGTTTTCCAAATTATTGTGACCTTTCTTGCCAATTTCAGATTCGTTTGATACAATAATATATTGTGAGAGGATTACTGTAGTAAGATTAGACGGTGCGGGAACCATCTCTCGCCACGTTGCGGACGAGTCGGCTCCTTCATATACTACGAAACAGTGAAAACTTCTATTCTATTCTATTCTTCCTACTATAGCTCCTATGGTATGGAAGCTATACCACAAGTTTGCCAATGTCACGTTCAGGTAGATCACCAAGCTTAGAGTATTTGTTTACTACAGTGAAAACTTACCTACCTCAATACATAGATTAACTGTACCTTATGGATTTAATATACTTATAACTTCCATGCTTTACCTACACTAAAAATAATTTATTTAAACTAAATTTAAATATTATACACGAGTATACTAATCTTTAATCTTAGAAATTCAAAATTTGGGAATGAAAACTGCCCAATCAACTCTACGTTTACCGCGCTTTTTTGTGTCAACGCTCAACTGTCATTATAATTATTTTATTTGAGAAAATAAAAAATTGAATGGAAAAGGCGGGAAGTTTAGAAGTAGGCGGACGTCCTTTTTTGGCAAAACTTTTGAAAGTTAAATTAATTTGATATTATAGGATCAGTTAAGTTGTAAGGTGTATATATAAGTAGTTAGTGTTTATTATTTATAGTTTTAGTTTTTTTCTCTTCACCTGGTAAGTCATTTTATTGTATTATATGTAAATAGAATTTTTCTCTTGGCGTCCATGTTGGAGCCCGAAGACCCTGGAGGGGCATCCCTCCAGGTGTCTCATGTAGTCACAATAGATGCGTCGGGAATGGAAACGGAAAGTTCAATTATAGATACGGACTGTTCGGAAAACACGAAATCAATTAAAAGAAAGAGAATCTCAGATAGAAATCAAAGGAAGAGAAAAAATCACAGATATAAGGGTCCATCAGATTCCCAATACTCTCCCAATGATTTGAAGGATAATGTTATTCCTAACATGCTTGAGTCTAATGATAAAAACACCGAAATCCACCATAATGAGGCTGTTCAGTCTAATAATATCACAAGTAACCCTCGGTCTGCTCGGTCACTTTACCAAGCGTCAGACCCTGCGCCTTATGTTGTCCATGTTCAAAAAATCTTACTACCAAATCAAACAGGATCTATTCACCCAGTACAATTTGGATTTTTCCTTAAAAAAAGTTTGATAAAAAACATTGTAGAGGGAAGCATCAAAAAGATTGGAAGGAATAGGTTGTCTTTACAATTTAAAACATTTCAGGATGCTAACACATTTCTAGATCACAAATCTCTTGATGTTAATAAATACAAAGCATTTATTCCGGCCTTCACTATCACCCGCATGGGAATTGTGAGAGGTGTGCCATGTGACTGGGATGAGAAAGATATTATAGAAAATATTGAGCTTCCGCAGAACTGTGGAAGCATTTTGAAAGTTCGGAGATTAAACCGAAAGGTATATGATGGAGAGACACCCAAGTTCATTCCAACTGAGACCGTAGTTTTAACCTTTGACGGGAAGGTGTTACCTCCCAGGGTCTTTATATGTTTCAATTCCTTATCTGTAGAGCTTTATATTTTCCCCACGCTGCAATGTTTTAATTGTTGCCGTTTTGGTCACACCAAAATGCAATGCAGAGGCACTCCAAGGTGTTACAAATGTGGTGACAACCACTCAGGTATAAGCTGTGAGACTGAAAGGAATGATGCTGTCTGTATCTTATGTTCTGGTTCCCATTTCGCAACCGACAAAAAGTGCCCGGAGTATGCTAGACAAAAAGCTATTAAGGAAACAATGGCTAGAAACTCTATATCTTATTCAGAAGCCAGTAAAGTCCATCCACCAGTTTCGAAATCTTATGCTGACGTTCTTGCTTCTGCTTCATCGGCCCCTACTGGTCCAACTATTACTTATTCCAACCCCAATAATTTAACAAGCCTTTCTAAGAGTCCCACACAGTCATATAGGAAAACAGTATTCTTGAAACCCAAAGTTCGTCCCAGAAATTCTAGTAAGGGATATGATCAAAAAGCGCATGCAGAGCTTATCCAAGATTACAGCAACATTTCTTCCTTTTCTACAGGTTGTCTCAAAAATTACAATGATTTGTCAGAAATAATAACAAAGGATCTCATCATTTCTATCATTCAGTACCTTTCACAATCTAATATAATTAAAATACCGTCCAACGATGCTGCTACTTTGAAAAGTTTTTTAAATCATGGCCAGTCAGGACCATCCACAAAACCAGTCTCTAGTGATTCAGTGGAATTGCCGGAGTATTAATAGTAAAAAAAGTGACCTAATTTATTTATTGAATAGTTACAAACCATTTGCAGTCTCTCTTCAAGAGACTTGGCTTCGTCCCGGATTCAATTTTAGAATTCCAGGACATATCTGTCTTAGAGAAGACAGAACAGATGGGTATGGTGGAGTTGCACTAATTCTTAGAGGAGGTGTGCCCTTTGTCCACATACCCATCCCTAATCACAGTGATAAATTTTCCATTATTGCTGCTAGTGTAAATAATATTTGTTTTGTAAATATGTATATACCTCACCCTTCCACTGAAGTCTTTGATGATATTTGTAGCATTCTATCTTCACTCCCGCGCCCTATTTTAGTCATGGGAGATTTCAATGCACAACATTCTATGTGGGGAAGTTCTAAGTCTGATCATTATGGGGCTAGAATCTTAGACATCTTAGATGATAATAATTTATGCCTTCTAAACTCTGGCTGTTCTACTAGAAGGTCACAGCCCCATGAGGGTATTAGTGCACCAGACCTAACCCTGTGTAGTCCCTCCCTTGCCCCTACATTAAACTGGTGGCCTCTATCGTCTTCATATGGAAGTGATCACTTTCCACTAATTGTATCATTTCCTCAAAAAATTAGCGAAAAGTTGTCAAAGTCTCCTTCCCGGTTAAAATATAAACTTAAGGATGCTAACTGGTCATTATATAGAGATAAAGTTCAACAAAATTTATCAACCATACCTCCACTAAATGATAGCAATAATCATCTTTGTAATGAAGCTTTTACACAGGCCCTACTACAGGCTGCTGAGGAAGTTTTTCCTATTAAAAATAATAATGGCAATGGGTATATTCCATCACCTCCTTGGTGGGACAGTGAGTGTTCTGCTGCAATAGCTGAGAGAAAGATAGCTGAAAAAAATTACAGAGAAAATTCTACATCACAAAATTTTAATGTTCTTTGTAATATTATAACTAAAACACGTAAATTATTAAAACAAAAAAGATTCAATGGCTGGAAATCTTTTTGTGCCTCAATTTCACCAGACATTTCTCCATCTGAAGTTTGGCAAAATATTCGTAGATTCAGATCCTCTTTTAAACCTCCAAGGTCTCCTCTTATGGATAGCAGTACAGTTGATTTGTTTCTTGACAGATTAGCTCCACCATTTGTCCCATCTATAGATAATATGTCTTCTAACTCACAGCTTTCTCTCCTCCCCCAGCATGATAGTAGCAATTCATTCATTTCCTTTAGCCTTTCAGAACTCAAAGGGGTTCTTTCAAAACTAAGGGACTCAGCCCCTGGTTGTGATGGAATTCCATATTCCTTTTTTCAAAACCTGAATGATTCCTGCCTTTCTTATTTTCTCAGTTTAATTAATTCAATCTTAACATCAGGTAATATTCCTCCATCATGGAAAATCCATGAAGTTATCCCAATACACAAGCCCAACAAACCGATTAATGATCCATCATCATACAGACCAATTGCATTAGCTCCAGTTATGTCCAAAATTTCTGAACATTTAATTAAAACTAGACTAGAATGGTTTATTGAGAGTAAGGGGTTACTATCACCAAACCAGTTTGGATTTAGGAAAGGCAGGAGTACAATGGATAGTCTCAGTATTTTTATGACAGACTTAAGATTGGCATTTTCTTACAATAAGTCTGTGTTAGCGGCATTCTTAGATGTGTCGGCAGCCTATGATAATGTCAACCTTTCAATTCTGAAACAAAAAATGACTAATTTGAATATCCCACAAATTTTTATAAGCTTCACAATCAATCTTCTCTCTGGTAGAATGCTTAAAGTAATATCAGGAGACTCCTACCAATCCCGTATTGCCTGGAAAGGTTTACCTCAGGGCTCAGTTTTAAGTCCTTTACTTTACAATATATATTCTCATGATCTGGAAGCCTCCCTTAAGGGTAAAGTTAACACACTCCAATATGCAGATGATTTACTCCTCTATGTGTCTGGTGATTCTGTAGACAACATGTCTGATACTATGACACATTCCCTTAAGTTATTAAAAGTCTGGCTTGACAATAACACTTTAAGCCTTTCGGTTCCTAAAAGTATTATAGTCTTATTTTCACGTATGAGACTTCCTCCAGCAGTATCTGTATTTTATAATAACATTAGAATTCCCACTAAAAGTGAAGCAACATTTCTTGGGGTAATTTTAGACTCAAGACTTACAGGAAGCCCTCATTGCTACTATATAAGTGCCAAATGTGAGAAGATTATAAACATACTGCGTTGTCTCTCTGGAGTTTGGTGGGGAGCCCATCCTTTCTCTCTAAACCTTCTATATAATGCTCTAATAAGAAGCATTTTAGACTATGGAACATTTATACTTGAACCCTGTAATGCAGTAGCTCTCCATAAGTTAGACATTATCCAGTCTAAGGCTCTGAGAATAATTGCGGGAGCTATGCGGTCGAGCCCTATTAACGCTTTGCAGGTGGAATGTTCTGAAGCCCCCCTGCACCTCAGACGTCAATTTCTTTGTGACAGGTTCCTGTTTAGAGCATTTCAAGTTTATACTCATCCTCTTTACTATAAGTTACGGTCTCTGTTGGAATGTATGGATTATTCGTACTGGGCTCATAAATCGCCGCCATGCCTTATTGTTAGTCTCCAAAAATACTTAGCTCTTCAAGCTCCAACACATAGATCACAATTTCTTCCTATATTTTGTGTTAACTATGATGCATTAATTTTAAATCCATCTATTTTGTTTGACTTTGGTGTTTGTAAACAAGATCCTTCTGCCAATGCCAAATTTATGGATATTATTGACAGTGACAGCCGATGGAAACATTGCCATTTAGTTTTTAGTGATTCTTCCAAACCCGGTCCTGAGAAGTGTGTGGGAGTTGGCATTTTTCATCAACAGTTTGGCATTGTACAGAAAATAAAATTGCCTCCAGAGACTTCAGTATTTACTGGAGAATGTTTTGGTCTGCTGAAGTCTCTGGAATACATTTTAATCATGAAATTAAAAAACACAATAATTTTTACCGACGCTAAAAGTGCCCTACAAGCCTTGGACAGATTTCCTTTTAGCAGTAACAATCATCCAGTCATTATTGCATGTCGTGATTTATTGTATCAATGTTGTAGCAAAAATTACACAGTTTCCTTTGCTTGGATTCCGGGGCACTCAGGAATCTTTGGCAATACCAAGGCTGATAGCCTTGCCAAAGCTGCGGTCAATGACGGAGATCTGGTTCCGTACCAAAACTTTTGTAGTGATTTGGCCCTCCTTCCTAAATCCCAGTTATTTAACTCTTGGACACATATGTGGCTTTCTTCAAGTCAGACTAAAGGTCGATATTACAGCACGATCCAGGTGGATATACCTCCTAAACCGTGGTTTTCAAATCTGACGTTTGGTAAAGCTACCACTTCGACTCTTATTCGTATGAGGCTGGGCCATGCATGCATTCCCTTGCATCTGGCAAGGCTTAACCTTTTGCCTAGTGATATATGTGAGTGTGGTAATGACGTTGGGGATTTTAATCATATATTCTTTGCCTGTCCTCGACATGACCGTTCCGCTTTTATTTCCTCGCTTTTGTACATTAAAATTCCTTTTCCTACTTCAATTTCTGTCCTTTTATCTAATATAAATATTGATGTATATAGAATTTTAGCTAGTTTTATTTTTCTTAACGATATAAAATTATAACCATTTATGTACTTATATACTAAATTTACCTGATCCTTTTCCAAATTCCGTTCCAATTCTCAATCCAATGACACACTTCCTCACCTTTTTGTATGGCTGACGCACAAACCGTGCAGGCCAATAAATGGCGCAAAAAAAAAAAAAAAAAAAAATTGAATATTTTTATTTGTTGCCTGAAGCTTTTTGTTTTTGATACATAATTACTGTTGGATTTCCTTAAAATTTAATAAAAACTCGGAAATTGTAAATAGAAGTAAGAAGACCATCTTACGCGATAGTGCAATACATAGCTCTTGACTCATCGAGTTGAGACCAGAATTTTAGCGTATCGATATTGAATTTTTCATAATAAAATGATGAAATAGCTAAATTTGAGATTTTGTTTATATATATATTAGCAACTGGTCTTCCTTCAACTCCTTTAGTGTTTTATATTTTTGTGTATCCATATTATGCTGTATCACTATTTAACCGGTAACTTTTATGAGAAACGTGATTTTTTTGAGTGTTATTGAATAATCCAGTATAGGTATATTCTTTGCTATTTATGTTTGCTAGTTGGCCTACATTTGTTAGCGCAAAAAGTAATTGCTTTATTTTTTAATTGTTAAGTAAACTGGTACTTTAAGAGTAACATAACGCACATAAAATGAGTAAATCAAAAGTTTCTGCCGAATGGAAGAAAAGAGTGAAGTCAGAATATATGAGGCTACGTCAGGTCAAGGTAGGTAAGGTCAGGTATGACCTGTTTGTAAAAATCTTATCATACCACAAATAGTTTAGTGATTACTTTTGTTGTGTTTTTAATTAGCGTTTCAAACGAGCAGACGAAGTTAAGGTGGCATGGGCGCGGAACTTGAGAATTATGTCAGAAGCAGTTGAAAGCCGTGACAATGAGCAGCAACTTATGGAACAAGGAAGACGTCCATTTTGGCCACCTCCAGGTCCTAAACCTAGTCATGAAAGCCTTATGAAAAGAGCTGAAGTTACATGTACTGACAGTGAGTACTCATTTATGTTTACATGGAGTGATTTTTGTTATCAACTACTACTAAATTGCTTGTGATTGGAACTCCTTGAACAGACTTTCAACAAAATGAAAATTGACAAAAATTTAATCTAATCAAGTTCAACTGTCCTTCAGTAAATCTGATTACTCATTGAAATCCCTTTTAGTGAACCAATTGTTAAGTAACTAGACAATAGTGCAAACATAATCATCATATCAGCTAGAAGATGTCTACTGCTGGACAAAGGCCATCCTGAAAGATCTCAATGACAATCTGTGCTGCGCTGCCCTAATCTGACATATTTTGGTGATCTACCTTATGGGAGGTCTACCAACATTGTGTCTGTGTGTGTGGTCACCATTCGAGAACTTTACTGCCCCACCTGCCATCTGTCTCTCTAACTATGAGCCCTGCCCACTGCCACTTCAGTTTCAAATAAAAATAAGAAACTGAAATGGATGAAATATTAAAATAAAATATGTTCAGTGAGGACAGGATTCATGATATATTTATGTAGTAAAGTTAATTTTTTGTGTATCTGTGATTGTGTTACTCTTGTAGCTCATAGAATAATCATTTGGTCTTCAATTTCAGTGTCTGGTACTAATACTACCCAACAAGTGCCAATAAGAATCATTAACTCAGTGAACCCAATCCCTACTATGTATACATGGGCACCAACACAAAAGAATTTCATGGTTGAGGATGAGACAGTGCTGCATAACATCCCTTACATGGGTGATGAGGTTCTTGATCAAGATGGAACTTTCATTGAAGAATTGATTAAAAATTATGATGGAAAAGTTCATGGTATGTTAATGTTGTGCTCTTAATCACTTTCTCTACAGAGACTCCTAATAAGGTTTTTTTTTTCATAATGAAACTTAGGTTTTATCATATTAATTACAAACTAGATTCAATTTTATTGCTAAGTTCCGTTTCCAGTGTCATCATACATGTAAACACTTTTTTCTAAACAAACTGCCATAAATAAATAGTAAAAGTTATAAAATACTGAAACACAATTTACAAAAACCTTACAAGAAAGGTGCAAAGAAATGAAATGGAGTAATACTAAGCACAAAGATGGTATTGGATTTTTTTTCCTCAGCAACCACAATAGGTACAGAGCCCCACAATATATTGTTGGAAAGGTCTTGATGAGAAAAGCTTAAAATTGTGAATGATTGTGAATCATATTATAAATGATTGTTTTCGAGAATATGCCAACAAAGGCCATTTTAAAGAAATTGGTATGTTTACATTGTAGATCACATGCTTTTGTTTATAAATATATCACCAACTGTTTTCAGGTTTTTAAACATCTTGTACTAATTAGAGCAAGTTTTAACTACCATTCAGATTCAGAATATCTTTATTCAGTAAAATCTCAAGGATCAACAATCAATCATCAAAGGACAATAAACTATTCTGATATACAAATATTGCATATGCTTAGCCATGCTGGAGACATATGAGGGATGAGCAGGTTGTCACTAGTGAAGTAATAAAACCAGTGTGAATGCATCGTAAATAAAATCCATAGTAACATTCCAAAATATAAACTAACTAGCTGACCTGACAGATGCTGTTCTGACAACAGAAAAAAAAATGATGTATTCTTGAATAACGTGGTCTAAAGCCATCGGGAATGTGTATTCTAATTTAATTACTTTAAAGTGAACCAATAATGTATATCTGATTGATCATACCCGTTAACTACCGTTTTATAAAGATTTAAGATACCATGAAGATATACATATGCCTTCGAGGGTTATTCTGTAGACCTATATACAATACACAATTCCGTCATTCATTAATATGTTATAATATCTCAAAGGGTTTAGACAGCGTTTTCGTTGAAAGCTCCCAGACAGCTTACTTTTTTCCGACACCTCTAAAATAAAATTCTTTAAATTGAATTTTTAGTTATTTGAAACTTTTCAGTTTTTGAAGTCGGTTTTTTTAAACGTAGTTCTTATTTTGTTTTACACCCTCTTTAACGATGTTTGAAGCAGGCATTCTGTCAATTCTGTTTACGGCATAAGGTTACATTAAAAAAGTTTATATTGTCCAAAGATCTAAGGTTAGATTAGAAATAATTTTATATGGTGGTGAAGTATTCTTAAATTTTCCCCCCAATTTTCTTAATTTTCTTTCATAAGAACCTTCTCCTGACAATAACAAACAACAAAAAAAGAATTAGCTTAATCGGTCCAGCCGTTCACGCGTGATGGCGTGACCAAGGGATATAGGAATTCATTTGTATATATAAAGTTACTGAAAATTGGCCATTTTAATACACAGGCTGTTAAAAAATACTGTACTATATCTTAGGCTCTTTTCATAATGCAGTGGGTCGCGTTCTGATATGACCGGCGCAATTGCATGAAGCTTCATAGTGGCTTTCATTGTGTCGCCTGCAGCCGGTTGCGTTTTACGACACGCTCGGCCGGCCCAAATTTTTGTACGACGCTCGCGCGTGTGACCGTCGGTGCGCGGGCCCATGCTGCATTGCGAGCTTTCACTGTCGGACGTAAGCGTGCGCGTTTTATTTACAATCATGGCGGCAATTGATACAGGACAACTCATAAGAAAAGTTCAAAGAAGTCCTGCTATTTGGGACTTACGAAGTCCGTTGTATAAACAGAAGGATGTAAGACAAAGTTTATTAATTTATTAAATGAAAACCTACAGCTAACGATAAATTGTATGTATAACAGAATATAAAACAAACAGATAATTAATGGTTTTTACATATAGAGTTGTTGGGTGAAAACAATTGGCACGGCGTTTTTTGTTTTGATTATGCTATATCACCCAACAATGCACTATTGCCAAAAATATATAATAGTGCAGAACTCAAAATAACTGCTTTTTTATTAACTGTGTCCATGACTGGTAAAAGTACGTGACTGTACACATTCAACCGAGTGAATACGCGAAACTGTGAAATGGTAATTAGTCGACCGTTAGCGCTGAACGCGACCGGCGTCACGCTGTAGAATGAAAGGAGCCTTAAGACATCCAGTAGTGATTCTCAAGAAATAAGCACATTAAAAAAACGTGCAAAAAAAGTTATAATGTAAAAGTTATTATAGTTTGGACACCTCTGCCTGCCACTATTTTCATTTTTCTCCGCCCACTCACCCACTTCACTCATGTTCACGCGAAGGGCGCGCGCGGTGTGCGGTCAGAGTGGTGTATCCGCATTGTACTTCATATCCATGACAATTATTGTACAGGGGTTTTTTAACACAGTCTATATGAGAATCACATCCAGATATGTGCATTCAATGTATGCAATTAGGCAATGCGTACTTGAACAAGAACATAAATTAACACATACCACTAGACACTAGTGTTAAAAGTTAATTTAGTTCAGTTTGGTTCCCCATTTATCACGCAGTAAGTTTAACCTTACGCTTTAACACACTATAAATTTATATCCATTCGTTCATTTCATCTCAAAATTCTGCTGTGTATTTTCATTCGTTTGTTATGCTAGTGCTCACCGACTTGTTGTGGGGGAAACAACAGGTAGTGCTGTAGGAAGTTTGGCGTGTATTGTAAAATTTGTAAATATAAGGAATCAATGGATTTTTGTTACTTAAATTTACTATGTAAAATAAAAAAAAGTATGACTGAAAAATGAAGTTTAGTCAGGTTTGTTCTAAAAGGGGTATCAAAAGCAATTTTTATTCCTTTATTTTGCAGTATTTGAAGCAATTTATAAATAGATACATAAGTAGAACTCCTAACCGGACATGCATACGTAATGCAGGGTCGAATGAGAGTGCTGTATATTCTTAGTTTAGTGTATGGGCTTAAATTACTTTTGCAATTTAAAACGGGACTAAAGGCACCGAGGGGTTGGCCGCCTTTTACTTGTAGGTGTTTACTATGCTTGGACCAGTTGAGTTTATTATCCATTTAATCTTCAAGATACCGAACAGAACTTCGCCAGCGGATTAACCAGCCAATATACGACTTCGTTTCGGTGCTTTACAATGACGTTGAAACAAGATAGCCTCTGTCTTGACTCGTATAATTTATGCTTCCAATTAGAGAAGAATGAACAAAACAATCTGATTGCAAGTTGCAATCTACTAGTTATAAGATCGACATCATCAGATGAAGTGTATGAGGCTGTGTCGTCCGCAAAACACGCATACTTTAGGTTGGATAGGGATGTCACTCAGAAAGATAAGGCACACGTATTATTTATATATAGTAAAAACTTTGATACGTAGTCTAAAAACTGCATAAAATCAGTGATTTATTTGTTGTAGGTGATAAGGAGGGTGGATTTATTGATGATCAGCTTTTTGTTGACTTGGTACATGCCCTCATGTCTTATACAACTAAAGAGGAAGTAAAAGAGGAAGTAACAGAGGAAAAAGACAGAAGGGACTCTCGCAACTCTAAAGAGGAAAAAGATGTAAGTTAGAGACAATTTTTTTTTATTCCTTTGTTTTGTACAGCAACCTTCTATTTTAATTATAAGCTTATTAATATTCTAAAAATTTCCAGAAGGACTCTATAAAAGACAAAGAAAAAGAATGTGACAAAGACAAAGAGGATTCCAAAGATAATATAGAGAAAATAATTGTAAATGAGAAACAGTTTCCTATATTTACAATATTTCATGCAATCAGCTCACAGTTTCCAGATAAAGGAACTGCTCAAGAGTTAAGAGAAAAGTAAGTCCAAATAAATTGTAGTCAAGGAGTCTACATTATTATTATTATACATTTAATATTATAATACACCTTCCAGCTGTTCAGTAATTATAATTGAAATATGTTATTTTCCTTTCAGAAAATTATTTGTATTTCCAATTATCAATGATGATATAATAATTCTTATTGTCGTTGTTTTATTCTGGATGTTTTATATATATCGGCTCAAGCTGGATAATACGACTCTACGCACAAACAAATTTACAATTATGAATAGTTTACAAATAAGATTATAATGAAATTAAATTCAAATTAATTTTATGGATCGAACAGATACGTCCGCTCGCTACGAGCGGCAGTATTAGACTGCGCGCCCGTTCCTATGGGCTATGGCCATCTCTGATGCCCACACATCCTCGTATGTGGAATCTGCAAAGACAAAATTCTCACTCTATCGTGCTCGGTCATACTGACTCTTTTTTCATCATTTCAACAATTTTTAGGTTGTTACTAAAACAATCTAAAGACAAGTTTAAAAAAAAGCTGTCAATTAGCTCACATCATATGTACATCAATACCAGGGTAATCATCTCTATACCTACCCATAACCCCCTCCAACTGACTAAGATCGTTCATTTCTCGGTGGTTATTCTCGTAATCCCTCCAATAATTTTCTAACATTTCCAAACGTCTTTTACAGTAGTATAAGTTTTTTTACCGGACCCATCTTTCTTAATGTTAGTTAATAATTTGGTTAAAGTGTCAAATATCTCTGTTTGGTTCATAAAAAGATTTTCCATGGTGTTCATAATTAAAATAAACAACAAGTTAAGTAAAATGGATTGATCTGACCTTATAAACTCCTTACGACAGCTCTTGGACAACTTCAGCTACACTCACAAGACTGTTTACTATGTCACTGGTTTGCTTCGAATTCACGAAAATACCTCTTAACACTCGCGAACCGAACTATTCTCGAAGGACCATGAAAAGGGGTGCATTTAGGGGTAGATATATATTATATTGGTTTTATGGTAAAATTATATATTTACTTAAGATATTAAATAAATCTATGACACTTGCTAAATAACTATAATTATTAGTTCTACTTGTGAGTACGCGGATATCTACTATTAATTGGTTAAAATGGTTACTCGGACCAGTCCTGTAATGGTTATAGACAAATGGTTAATGGTAACTAGGACCGGACCGATCAATGGTTACTCGCGTACTGCCTTACTAAAGGCAACACATGGCTACAAGTAATTAATATTATCCACCAAGTAATATTTTTAATATAATGCTGTTCGATGGATTTACTTCGAACAGAGACATTTTGTCCATCCAAGGGCTCATCTCGTTTTCGCACCAATGAAAACATGGATAGCTCTACATGTCGCTACATCTTATCTTTAAATTTTAATTTTATAAATATTATTGATAGCATTGTGAAATCCGACATGTTTCAGTATAACAGTAGTGTGTTGGTTTTTAGACAATTTTATAAAATATTTTGCATGTCAATTGACGAAACATATTGGATTATCAAAAATATTATGTTAACATCTTAAGTACAATGTTTCTTGCAAATAAAATTTCATTTAATTTACAATGACTCATTTAATATTCGCAACAACGGAAACAAAGAGTCATGTGTTGTTCCGAAATGTAAATCACCACCATTAAATTAGAAAATAAAAGAGTGTGTTGACCTGTGACGTCACAGCATTTGTGCGCCCGCGCGGCAAATAAATATTTATAGGAACTTTAAATGTCTGTAAAATCTAAACTAATTGGTATTTTGAAATGAAACAAGGACCAGTGTATTTATACATATAGACTTTATTGTGACAAAGTTCCTAGCGATTTCGCATTAAGGCGAAGAGTAAGCAGAAAACACGCAAACATGATGTTTTTAGACAAGTTTTGTGGTGAAAGTATAGCATTTCGTGCTATGAACACTATTTAATCCTGTTACACATATCCTTAAGTCTTATTTGTAGGATCCTAATGCTTGCTGTTGGTTATAGTTAACACTGCCGAGCTTTTTTGAACTACCACTTTTCTTTGAAGTTAAACAAGTTTTTTGGCATGGCGTGACGCATTTTTTTGGTACTTCTCTCAGAAAAGTTATTCTTATTATACTTTTTTGTGTAGGTTCATTTATTCAGATTAGTAGTGAATAACAAGGATTGTTAGCATATAAACTGTTTTCCATGCTAGAATTTTGAAAATATTGGCTTTGTTACATAGATGGCGGGCCGGCAGCCGTGAACTCATATCGCTCAAGGTCGCCGGCATTTAGTGTCGCCTTAACATTCTATCATTCATTGTATCATCATATTAATCTGACAGGTACATCGAGCTGACGTCACGCAGCGACCCGAATGCGCTGCCGCCCGAGTGCACGCCCAACATCGACGGGCCGCTAGCGGAGTCCGTGTCCCGCGACCAGACCATGCACTCGTTCCACACGCTTTTCTGCCGCCGCTGCTTCAAGTACGACTGCTTCCTGCACCGTGAGTGTCCACCCTCCGCCGTAAATTCCTCATCCCTTATACATTATCTTAATATATATAAATTACGTGTCACGTTGTTTGTCCGCGATGGACTCCTAATCTAATGAACGGATTTTAATGGGGATTACTTCATGGAATACAGTTTAGTACAACTTGAGAGATTGGATAGTTTTTATTTCGATTTGGGACCCATAATTATTTTTAGTTTCAATATTTGTTTTGTATGGACATATTTTCTATGGGAGAATTTAGTGACGCAGGGTTTGACAGTTCCACTGTGAAACAAATTCATTATAACAACAGGGAGCATTTTTTACGAAATGATTCTTGATGTTTTGAAATATTATTGGCAAATTCCTATAAAACAGTATTTTTTTTATTATTTACACAACAAAGTCTGTCGGGTCATCTAGTACTATATATTTTAATGGAAAATATTTATTTAAAAAATATGAAACAATATTAAAAGGGTGTAAAGGCACATAAGCCATAATATTATATTCATTCTATCATAAGATTCATAAGTCTCTGGGTGTCATATTACAATACAAGTGATATAGTTTTTTGATGTTATCCAACTACGACATTGTTAAGCACAAATGATGCCTCTTAAAATAAGGTGTAGTGTTTACCTGTATCGTTATTAGTAACATTAAAATTCATTTGTTTCCGAAGCGGTAGTAATATCTAGTAATTATTAGAAATGACATCAAAAAGAATTCTAAAAGAATCAATTTTGAGAAAATAAATGCCTTTTATGCCTTTAAAAAAAAACAGATTAAAAAGAAAAACAGGCAATATTGAAACATGCCAATGATACATCAATTTCCATGTAATATACAGTGGTAATTGTGTCTTCATTATTGATATTTTCGAAATAAATATGATACTAATTATGAGAGTAACAGAATAAGTTTAATTATATGGCACCCGCCATTATTGATATAAACTTTTATTATTTCAATATAAAATTCACGAATGTTACCACCAAATGCATTTTGGAAATTTTCGAAATCTGACTATAATGTTAAGGTTATAGTCGTATTAACTGACATGAAAGTGAATTGTGTATAATATATTAAGTATTTATTACCAAACAGTATGATTGCATGTGTGTGAAAGTAATAACATAGTGACGTCATAATATGTATATGTAAGTGATATAGGTATGATGTAGTTTACAATATAATATGTTTATTGTTTATAAGGCCTTATGATGTCTGTTATTGTTTTGGCTGACAGGATGTCAGACCACAGGTGAGGCCTTAATATTATAATATGTTTACATTTTATATCATGTTGCTAGACTATAAATACTGCCATTTATTATATCCATGAATTTTATTTTATATTATATTTCATATTGTGGTATATATACCAATCCATCCATACCATCTACACACATCAACACTGTCTAGGTATATAAACGTCTTATTTAATACAAGACCAGCTGGTGCCTGGTTTGCTTCGCTTCAGTTATTATAAAAATCTACCTATTGTTTAAAATTTATTGATTTTTCTTTAATTTGTGAGAATGCAAGAAACATTACGCCATAGAAAATTAAAGATTTCTTGTAATAAATTGAAATTTAAAATGTAATAAATGATGATTAAATTCCGCAAATCTAATAACATCACTTTGACACGTGTTTCGGCTCCACACGAGGCATCTTCAGGAGATGTTTGCTTGTCAAACGCTGACGCGAGAGTGAGAGGTTAATTTAAATGTACCCTTGGACTTTGTTGATGTGTATAATATATTAATATTTAATATTTAGTAGTGATGCTATTTGAGTAGAAAATATTTGCATGTTTTTATCAAATGTTTATTTATAATTTTATAACATTAAGTAGTAGCTGTCGTATTTTTCATTTAAAAAGTATGTAGTTTCTATAGTGTAGATTCTATAAACAAATAAAAATCAAAGTTATATATATATCTTTCATTATTATTTTGCCGTAAAGTTTGGGTTCTTATCATATATAATTTTATCATTAGAACATTGCTATGAAATAGTTTTTTGTTCAATTAATTAGTGCTTCTTCTTTTAGATGTGTAATAAGGGGGGGGGGGTTATTAATACTACACTAATCAATCGTTGTTGCTTATAAGTATGTTAAATTGGTAACAATTTCTTCAAAATTATGATGTTTATTATCAGCGGCCCGCTCTTGGGATACCTTGAGGAACACCAGTGGCTCGAATCATTGACGATTGAGTCACCTCTATTGCCTCACTATTTATTATACTAATTTATTATTGATACACTATTTTCCTCACACAGCCACTTGGTGGAATCAATTAGCCGCTGCAGTATTCCTGAAGCGATACCACTTAGGGGTCTTCATGCTTAGAACATACTCATACCTTAAAGACCGGCAACGCATCTCTTGACCTCTTGATGTTGCAAAAGACATATGTCTCTTGCCCCCTTTTATATAAAAAAACCATATCCATATCACTTAGATCACCACTGACCATACTATCTTGCAACACCGGAGGCGTATCGGAATATTAGGTACATATGCAAACGCGCTTTTTATGAAGGTATCCATATAAATATCGTGTACCTAAAATGAGATATTTGTTTATAAAACGCATTTATAATCGGCAAGACGAGAAAAAATCTATGATTTGAAGTTAAGCATTGTTACTATTCGCAGTCAATACTTCATTCATCAATCAAAAGACGAACCCTTTTTGCTTCGCTCAGTGTGAAGACCACTGTCAGCTGAACAATACAGGTAGGTCAGTGGACTTCTTGCGAAAAGTGGACTGTATGAGAGGGAACTAGGTACTGACCTGAAGAATATGCTCTGCGGTGATACTTAATCCGGTCCTTGTTTGAATTCCCGTTGGTTCAGGCGGTTTTCCTCATTATTACACAATTCGTTTCGCAGTGCGTTGAATTAATCTTGCGCGTGCGTGCGTGCGTCAAGACTTCGGCGGACTTCTGATTGGCGCGCAATCTACTGCAGCGGATGCGGTGAAAGAGAAAAGAGACAGTGTTACAGGATTAGGAAAAGGATATATAGATAGTAGCGTTAACACTCAGCAATATTTTGTATAAGACGTATTCTATGTGTATTTCGTATTGCAGGTCTACAGGCTTGTCATCCACGCCCTAATCTTTCCCGGCGGAAAGGACCAGACCTAAAACCATTTGCTGATCCTTGCGGATCCACCTGCTATATGTTACTCGTAAGTCCTTTATATATAGGTATATTTAGAAAGTCTCTAAATGACATTGAACCATCTTTTACCTTCAAAAAATAGGCACACACCGCCCTAAAAGGGGGGGAATGCTTCTGTGACTCCTCTAGTTTTGCAAGGGAGAATGGGCGGTGAGCACTCAACATTGGGTGAACCGTATGCGTTGATTAGTTTCCTGTAAGTAGCAACCGTTCCATCAAGTAGCGGCGTATTGTCAGATAATAATAAATTTCTGTTTAAATGGGTTCTATTTTTGTGGAGTCTCATTTAAGACTTTGTTTTTACATATTTACAAATAGTAAACATTTATAATTTTTACACATAGGTAAACTAAAGAATGTCATCCCCGGTCATGCAATAAAGAAATAAAAAGAAATGCATATAGGTGATAACTTAAAATAATATTATGAATTGTTATATCCTAATACAAAATAATATATGTATTTGAATGCCGATTTGTTGTCGAATTTTGATGTGACACTACGATTAAGGAACTCTGTGAAACGAATGTAGAATGACTGCGAAATAAAGCTATTGATTGAAAGAGTTACATTTCTAAGGTTCTCGTAATATTCTATGACGAATTTGGGATTACTTATTTGTGAAATCCAAGATGGCCTCCACTCAAAATCCTTACAAATTTTATAATTATCATAATTATTTATAATTAGTAAAAGGTTCAGGGGCGTACATTGGTTTTCTAGCAAGGTAGGCACTGTAGATCTAACTAGTTGTAATAGCGCTTTATACCGACAGTACGACGTAAGTTGTATGAAATGCTGCTTGCTTCGTATTTGCAATCTGTAGACTGCCTACCGTAGGTTGTAAATTAACTTTAACACGAGTGCTATATTTATTTAGGTTCATAACGAGGTAGGCACTGCCTAAATGTCTATATTATGATATGCACGCCTCTGAAAAGGTTATTTGCAAGGTGCTCAGAGAACGAATTTGTGGTAATTTTTTTTAATCAAGGGTTTTCACTGCCCAAAATATCATATAATTAGTTTAAGGGGTCCGTACGTCCGACTGAAAAATCGAGAACCTTATAGGATCACTTTTTGGGTTTACCTGTCTGTCCACCTATCAAGACACATCTTATTTGAGGCCAATTATATCAGGGAGCTATTAATTTTTTTTTGTTTTTTGTTTCACTTTCACACAAATTTTGTCATATTATTTTAAGAGTTCCTGAGGCATCGCGCTACTCATATAACGGGGACGAAATGGCAGTGATAATGGGGTTTATGTCCCTTACTCGTGCAGCATATTATTCCCCATAAAATCTTTCACCACCCTTTTCATGGTCACATGGGATGATTTCCAGGATAAAAACATTTAATGTCGTTTCCAGGGCCTCATACTATCTTACCGTATCAAATTTCATCTAAATTGATTCAGCGGCTTAAGCATGAAAGGTATAGACAGAGTTACTTTTGCATTTATAATATTAGAATGATTATATCCAGCTATTTAAAGGTGCGTGACAGCTATTTAAAGGTTACAGACTGGTGAAACGTAACATGAAATGTATTATTCTACCTTTCATTGCATGTTCGCTGCAACTATAGACACATAGGCTTCTCATTCCATGCATTCACTACGAACCTCGCGCATACAAATGTTTCCGCCATTCAGCCGCGAACGCGCCTCTTTGTGTTCGTTCGAAAAACTGAAACATCAAGGGTCGCTCCGTGCGCGGCTTGTAGTTCTCATAACATGCGCGTGAAATGCTCGTTTTGCGCGCACAAGACGTCCAAACTGAGATATTGTTACAAAGTGTGTAAGAAAATTTATTGATGTATGCGTTAGTTTGCGGAAATCCATGACCATCCAAATGTTTAGAGTTTTCTTTAGTATTAATTCCGCCAATATTTGTCTTTAAACAATTCGGCACGTGTTTCGCCTCTAAACGAAATCTCATGCCAGAGTTTGGCGAGTCAATATGTACTGAGGATGCCTCGGTTTGTCTTTACAAATATTGGCGGAATTAACACGAAAGAAAACTTAAAACTAAAGACAAAGTGTGTACGGCGAATTCTTTCATTGCATTATACATTTCATGTTAAGTAACATCAATCTATATGCACCATTACATGTTGCTAGGACGGTATGAGGGAGAAACTGGCTCGCGAGAAGGCTCTGGGCGAGGCGGGCGACGGCGAGGGTGCAGCCGCGATAGACTCCCCAAACGACGCCTCCTCCGAGGACAGCAACGACTCCAATCGCTATCAGAAAGGTGAGCCTTACTTAATTTGAAGTTAATGTTTGACCAACAACACAAACTATTACTATGAAGTTCGCGTCCGTGAACCAATTTTTGGGGGCATATGGGCGTGGCATTCATGATCAACCAATCACATCGCTTCGTGCCAAAAACGATATGAAAAAACTGTTTTTTGTAAATTTTTTCGCCGATTGAACGCACATTTTGATGTGTGTTGAAAGGAGTTTCATTAAATTTTATGAAAGGTAATGAAGTTCCCTGGAACTCGGGGCACTAATAAACGTGTGATCTTATTTGTTTTTAATATGGTCGTGGACCAGATGACGTATTGACATTATTGACTCAAATTTTAAGTATGACTCCGTAGTGATACAATATGAGATTTGTAGATTGTATTTTTTTTATGAAAATACGGAACGAGCAGGACGTACAGCTGATGGTAATTGATACGCCCAGCTCATTATAATGTAGTGATGCTCAGGATTCTAGAAAAACCCATAAAAATCTGAGCGGCACTACAATTGCGCTCGTCACCTTATGATATAAGATGTTAGTAATTTCACTAGCTACGGCGCCCTTCTGACCGAAACACAATAATGTTTACACATTTGCTTCACGGCAGAAATAGGCGCCGTTGTGGTACCCATAATCTAGCCGGCATCCTGAGCAAGGTTCAAGGTTCAAGGACTCCCACTGGTGGAAAATCGAATAATAATAGAAAAATAGATATTAAAATTTGCTTAACCAAAACCGTAAATAAAAAAAAAATAACTGTATTCAGCAGGGTGCGGTGGATGCAGCAACGGCAGCTCCGGCGCGACGAGGGCGCCCCTAGCGGACAACGAGCAGGTCGGCGCCCCGCCCTACGCCGCGCTGGGTAACACTCGTATTACTATTGGTTGAGGATCGAGATACTGGTGTAGCAGCTATAGCCGGTATCGCACAATATACTTACGGCCGTTCCCAATATTCAGTCTATCTCCGGTTATGGCTTACGTGAGATAAAAATCAAAACTATCGTTGACTTTTCTGTCCCAATAAACTTATCGACAGTAACTCACCTTATCCGTACACGCTGTCTGTCAATGGGACGACGTATAGCTTACCAGCGATAGAAGATTGTATGAAAATTGCAATTCACGCGTCCCAATATAAGGCGATAAGAATGACTTATCGGTTATCAATATACCCAATGGACAGCTTCAGATTATTGACAGCTAATTACTGGCAGTAGAAGGTAGTAATTTATCTCTATCTGTAGATAGTATATTGGGAACGGCCGATAAATAGACGACTTGTATAGCCTAGTGGTTAGCGATCCTACCAACTAAGCTAGAGGTCCCGGGTTCGATACCCGGTAGGTACAAGCATTTTATTTGATGAATATAGATTTTTGTTTCCAAATCATGGATATTTATATGTATTTATGTACATACATACTTAAACATTTAAGTAAGTATATTGTATTAAATATATTGTTAAAAGTGTGTCAATATTATTATTATTATATATAGTTATTATTATATTATACATACATACATAAAATCACGCCTCTTTCCCGTAGGGGTAGGCAGAGACCACTTCTTTCCACTTGCTACGATCCTTACATACTTCTTTCGCTTCGTCCACTTTCATTATTCCTTTCATACATGCTCTCCGGTTTAGGGTACTCTTGACCTGGCCTTTTTTCAAGACGTCCCTGATTTGATCTTGAAACGTCCGCCTAGGTCCCTTCCAACCCTTTCATTCACACTGGCCTTATACACTTTCTTCGTCAATCGTTCTTCATTCATTCTCTCGACATGTCCAAACCATCTCAGCATACCTTTCTCAATTTTTGTCACAGGTTATTATATTATGTACCTATTTTTTCCACACTTTTATAAAAGTAACATTTTTTGCTCTGCTTGGCGGCCATTTTGTAATTCGCCATCTTGATTTCTATTATTTTTGTTGTTATATGCAATAATGACACAGCTGTCTTACAATAATTGCGTTTCACATTATACGGCTTGATAGACAGCGGAATCTTGGTAGGTTTCCTATACAAATTAAATTTAGGGACTCGAAGCCTGAGCCAACCGTTCGAGTGACGCCTAATTCGTAAATCTTGTCATGTCTTGTCACTCTCAGGCGGTGGCTCCATTTGCAGTATCTACTTTACAGTCTATAACCTACTTAACCCCAATAATTGAATATAAGGAAATTGACTTGAGATGTTACTATTTCCTAAGCATGTTTCTTGTTATTTTCCCTTGTAATATGGTATCCTAAAAGTCTGGATTGTAAAGATTATAGCATAAACGATACCAAACTTGAAACATACCGCGTCCGCCACTTGGCAATCTAATTAAATTAGTATTCATTATTAAAAGCGCGATTCCTGTGATTCCCTGGTGATACAAGATAGTTATTGGGCGGAGGTGATTACTTAACACCAAAGTCAAATCAAAAGCTTTTGAATCGTCACTATAAATATTTCTTTTAAATTACTGAATCTACCATATGGTAGATACAAGATCTCAACGGCCACTCTTTTCAATCAATAGAGTATTTTACAATGGCTGTTATATACAAATGAAATTAGTTTGTATATAATCGTGTTCAAGAGTGTTTTAAATATCAAATATTTATTATATAATCCTATATTGGATGCATCAACCTTTAGAGCTTGAATTCATTGATTGTGTGAGATTGCTTCGTGACATGGACCATCTATCCCTCCCTTCGTACATTCGTCGCCGCCGATAGCAAAGCTATTTTAGTGAGCATGATGAACCGTGTTATAGCATACATATTATGATAGATACAAAAGTAATACTCAGATGAGGCGTTGGCTCGTTTGTCCTCCTGTTCATAATACGAGTCATTTGTTCTGGTGGTCAGACCTGTGCGCGGGCGAGGCGGACTCTGAGTGGACGGGCTCGGACCAGTCGCTGTTCCGGGCGCTGCACCGGGTCTTCCCGCAGAACTACTGCGCCATCGCACAGCTCATGCTGAACAAGACGTGCCAGCAGGTGAGGGCCGCTGCTGATTATTATCACATTCATACACCATTCATGGCAGAACTGTGGCGGACCATATATATAAAGTACTAGCCGTTCCAGCCCGCATCTCTGGGCGAATTTTGAAAGGAAATAAATTAAGTTTTATTCATCTTATTACAAATACAATAAAAAATAAGTAGCCATAAACCATCTAAGATAAATTTCGCATCGAATGGTGGTAGTTTCATGTCGATACGATGAGTGGTTTAGGCGTGATTGAGCCTCAAACAATGACCATTTTTATTTCATATATATTTCTGTTGAACTTCTTTGCTGTGGTTGCAGAAATATCTTGTTAAATGCTGAAGCTTGTAACTGACGATTTAAAAAAAATTCGTCACTTCTCATTAAAATAACTCTTCCAAAGTGTTGGTGATAAACATTATTTTTAATTGAATTTTTTGAAATAAGTGAAAAATTGACATTCTCTTTGCGTGACATCTGTGTCACGTGATTATCCTAAGATTACGTCATCAGTTGCGGATGACTGTTCTCAAACTATTTTCGAGTGAGGCAACGCCATAGATGTGAGCGACACGACAATAGCGATGAAATGGCGAGCTGTCAGTTTGACATTATTGTATAGTGACGTAGTAGGACATCGTGTGATTTTTTTTTTATGGAATAGGTGGTGTTAAGTGATCACCGCCGCCCATATTCTCTTGCAACACCAGAGGAATCACAAGAGCGTTGCCGGCCTTTAAGGAAGGTGTACGCGCTTTTTTTGAAGGTACCCATGTCGTATCGTCCCGGAAACACCGCACAAGGAAGCTCATTCCACAGCTTTGTAGTACAAGGAAGAAAGCTCCTTGAAAACCGCACTGTGGAGGACCGCCACACATCCAGATGGTGGGGATGATATCCTAATTTGTGGCGTGTCGTGCGAAGGTGGAAGGAAGGTGGAGTGTGAATAGAATACAAGGCGGAATATGTTATTATAGTATGATTCAATGTTCTAAAAAAGTTTTGCGGTAGGTGTACTCACACTGGAGCCTGTCTGGCGCTCAGGAGTGCGGCGTGGAGACAGAGCGCACGCCGCCGCGCAAGAAGAAGAAGAAGCACCGGCTTTGGTCCGTGCACTGCCGGAAGGTGCAGCTGAAGAAGGACTCCGCCTCGCACCACGTGTACGTGTACCTTAATATTAATTTTGACAACCTTATAGACTGGTGGTTAGTAACCCTGACTTGTTTGATAAAAATGAGAGTTTGTTTCACAGTCATGGATGTTTGTATGTATGTGTCCTGGTACCCATAGTATGCCTAGTTTTCGGTTAGATATAAGTACCTCTAAACTCAAATAATTAAAATATAAATAACTAGCTGACCCGGCAAACATTGTTTTGCCATATAATTTTTTTTAGAGTTTCTTGTATATTGCTTTATTTTTATAAAATAAACATAGCCTAAGTTACTCCTTATTACATCAGCTACCTGCCAATAAAAGTCGCCGGATTAGCCGGAACAAACAGACAGACAGACCGACAGGCAAAAATTGTAAAAATGTTATTTTGGTGTATGTACCGTATATGTATTCATAATATACATTTAGTAAAAAACCGTTATTTCTATATTACAAACAGACACTCCAATTTTATTTAAATGTATAGATAATTCACACAATATTTTTATAAATTATAGTCTATATGTTATTCTGGTGTGTAGGCTATATTATTGCAAAGTTTCATTAAAATCCATTCAGTAGTGTTTGCGTTAAAGAAGTTCAAACATACATCCAGACATACAAACTTTCACATTTATAATATTAGTACGATTACCAGAGGCCATTAACATAGTTTTTACGATTTTGCTGGGTTTGAATGCGGTTGGTTTTTCGGTTCAATTGTAACCTCAGAGGTCGCGGCTTCGAGTTTCGTATCCTTCGAGATTTTGTTTACAAATTTAATTTAATTTATCATTGGTATGGCTAAAACCAATTTTTTATATGCAATTGTGTGTTCTGCGTAGGTACAACTACACGCCGTGCGAGCATGGCACCGCTCCCTGCGACAACATGTGCGCCTGTGTGCAGTCGCAGAACTTCTGCGAGAAATTCTGTCAGTGCAGCAGCGACTGTGAGTATAACACAGCTGTGATCAGTACATCATTAACACACCAACTAAATAATTACTAAATGGAACGGCAGGACAAACAGACCGGCTCTCCTGATGTATATCATGCTCTCTGACACATCACACCTTCAAAGTGGGTGGGTGTATCTTTTTTTTTTATTTAAGAGATGTGGTGGGGCAACCGCCCATGAATATTTAAGTTAGGAGTAAGCTCTATGTTTAGAGGTTCTTAAATCGTTCGGGAAAACTGCAGCCGGTAATTAATTTCAAAATATTGCTGTGCGAGGCAAGAAGTTACTCTAAAAACGCACGTTTATAGAATGCCAGACGTCATCATGATGCGGGTGACATTTATTGGAAGAGGAGGAGAAACGAGCGGACGAGTCACCTGGTGTTACGGGATCACCGCCGCTCACATTCTCTTGCTTCTGCGATGTTCGCTCAGTAATGGCCTGCAGTGGTAGAGTAATCTCAAGAAGTGGTACAGACTGACACCGTTGATTTTCGTTTTGGTTTGGATTCCAGCACAATAACCGCTTATTACATTTCGCCAAGGCAACTGGGTTAGCGAGCCTTATCTGTCTCGTTCCGTATCACTGACATGTATACTCACATAGTGAGGTGTAACCATCGTGCAAATTCCTTGCATTACTAGATCTTGCAGAAGTTACAACGACTTGTTAATTGAAGAAACTAAAAAGAATGTTAACCAATAAGTTCTTCCAGATAAAATCATTGTAGTTAAGTTAGTTTTAAAGTGTATTATTATAATCTTAACAATAGTTTTATATATATGTGGAGAATCTTAAGTAGCCATCAATAATTTTAATTGTTTCATAAGTTATCATTGTAAACTAGCTGTTAGTTTCCCAAATAACTAATATTTTTTTTATGATAATAAGGGACGAGATGAGCAGGACGTTCAGATGATGGTAATTGATACTCCATGCCCATTACAGTGCAGTGCCACTCAGGATTTTCAAAAAACCAAAAAAATCTGAGCAGCACTACAATTGCGCTCGTCACCTTGAGACATAAGATGTTAAGCCTCATTTGCCCAGTAATTTCACTAGCTACGGCGCCCTTCAGACCGAAACACAGTAATACTTACACATTACTGCTTCACGGCAGAAATAGGCGCCGTTGTGGTACCCATAATCTAGCCGGCTTCCTGTGCAAAGGAGACTCCCTCTGGTAAATATAATAAAATATAATGAAATATTAATTTATGTCCCGGTGGCAGGTCAGAACCGGTTCCCGGGGTGTCGCTGCAAGGCGCAGTGCAACACGAAGCAGTGTCCGTGCTACCTGGGCGTGCGCGAGTGTGACCCCGACCTGTGCACGGCGTGCGGGGCCGACCTGCCCGCCGGGAACAAGCACCCCGCCTGCTGCCGGAACGTGTCCGTGCAGAGGTGAGGCTGTTGTATAACATCAGAGTAGCTGACGACCTGCCCGCCGGGAACAAGCACCCCGCCTGCTGCCGGAACGTGTCCGTGCAGAGGTGAGGCTGTTGTATAACATCAGAGTAGCTGACGACCTGCCCGCCGGGAACAAGCACCCCGCCTGCTGCCGGAACGTGTCCGTGCAGAGGTGAGGCTGTTGTATAACATCAGAGTAGCTGACGACCTGCCCGCCGGGAACAAGCACCCCGCCTGCTGCCGGAACGTGTCCGTGCAGAGGTGAGGCTGTTGTATAACATCAGAGTAGCTGACGACCTGCCCGCCGGGAACAAGCACCCCGCCTGCTGCCGGAACGTGTCCGTGCAGAGGTGAGGCTGTTGTATAACATCAGAGTAGCTGACGACCTGCCCGCCGGGAACAAGCACCCCGCCTGCTGCCGGAACGTGTCCGTGCAGAGGTGAGGCTGTTGTATAACATCAGAGTAGCTGACGACCTGCCCGCCGGGAACAAGCACCCCGCCTGCTGCCGGAACGTGTCCGTGCAGAGGTGAGGCTGTTGTATAACATCAGAGTAGCTGACGACCTGCCCGCCGGGAACAAGCACCCCGCCTGCTGCCGGAACGTGTCCGTGCAGAGGTGAGGCTGTTGTATAACATCAGAGTAGCTGACGACCTGCCCGCCGGGAACAAGCACCCCGCCTGCTGCCGGAACGTGTCCGTGCAGAGGTGAGGCTGTTGTATAACATCAGAGTAGCTGACGACCTGCCCGCCGGGAACAAGCACCCCGCCTGCTGCCGGAACGTGTCCGTGCAGAGGTGAGGCTGTTGTATAACATCAGAGTAGCTGACGACCTGCCCGCCGGGAACAAGCACCCCGCCTGCTGCCGGAACGTGTCCGTGCAGAGGTGAGGCTGTTGTATAACATCAGAGTAGCTGACGACCTGCCCGCCGGGAACAAGCACCCCGCCTGCTGCCGGAACGTGTCCGTGCAGAGGTGAGGCTGTTGTATAACATCAGAGTAGCTGACGACCTGCCCGCCGGGAACAAGCACCCCGCCTGCTGCCGGAACGTGTCCGTGCAGAGGTGAGGCTGTTGTATAACATCAGAGTAGCTGACGACCTGCCCGCCGGGAACAAGCACCCCGCCTGCTGCCGGAACGTGTCCGTGCAGAGGTGAGGCTGTTGTATAACATCAGAGTAGCTGACGACCTGCCCGCCGGGAACAAGCACCCCGCCTGCTGCCGGAACGTGTCCGTGCAGAGGTGAGGCTGTTGTATAACATCAGAGTAGCTGACGACCTGCCCGCCGGGAACAAGCACCCCGCCTGCTGCCGGAACGTGTCCGTGCAGAGGTGAGGCTGTTGTATAACATCAGAGTAGCTGACGACCTGCCCGCCGGGAACAAGCACCCCGCCTGCTGCCGGAACGTGTCCGTGCAGAGGTGAGGCTGTTGTATAACATCAGAGTAGCTGACGACCTGCCCGCCGGGAACAAGCACCCCGCCTGCTGCCGGAACGTGTCCGTGCAGAGGTGAGGCTGTTGTATAACATCAGAGTAGCTGACGACCTGCCCGCCGGGAACAAGCACCCCGCCTGCTGCCGGAACGTGTCCGTGCAGAGGTGAGGCTGTTGTATAACATCAGAGTAGCTGACGACCTGCCCGCCGGGAACAAGCACCCCGCCTGCTGCCGGAACGTGTCCGTGCAGAGGTGAGGCTGTTGTATAACATCAGAGTAGCTGACGACCTGCCCGCCGGGAACAAGCACCCCGCCTGCTGCCGGAACGTGTCCGTGCAGAGGTGAGGCTGTTGTATAACATCAGAGTAGCTGACGACCTGCCCGCCGGGAACAAGCACCCCGCCTGCTGCCGGAACGTGTCCGTGCAGAGGTGAGGCTGTTGTATAACCCGCATCACCGAGGGGCGAACATTTGCTTAGCATGGTGTTTGCCAAGTTTAGTAAGTAGAAATTGTGCACCGACAAATTACTCCAGACTCGGTGATCCAAAAGCCGGTTTATTCAACAAAACATTTATAATGAATGCCGCATCATCACTAGTATCGTTAATTTATATCTATGGTGTTGTGTGTCTGTCAGAGGCCTACACAAGCACCTGCTGCTGGCGCCCAGCGACGTGGCCGGCTGGGGCATCTTCCTGAAGGAGGCGGCACACAAGAACGAGTTCATCTCGGAGTACTGCGGAGAGATCATCTCGCAGGACGAGGCCGACCGTCGCGGCAAGGTCTACGACAAGTACATGTGCAGCTTCCTCTTCAACCTCAACAACGGTAAGACAAGTCCATCTGGCTCATGTAGACAAACCTAAATATCATCCACACTCTCCGGATGTCGTGGCGTTTCTCCACAGTGCGGTTGTCAATCATCCTGCCGCGGTTTTTCTAGGACACATTTCTGTAACTTCACCGGTGTTGCAAGAAAGAGTAGTTGGCGGTGATCAGTAAACATCAGATGACTTGTACTCCACTTTCATAAAAGTAATAAAATAGTCCTATACTAAATAGAGTAGAGTAGGATAATAAAATATTGTATAAGTGAATATGACGCCATATTTGTCATAGGGATGGACCAAAAGCAAAATATACACACTTCACTATCTCACCAACACTTGCGTAAAACTAGCACCCATGAACATTTTAAATTTAGTCTCACAATAATTAGGAGAGTGTTTGTCTATGACGCGATATACTAAGTTTATGGTTCCAATACTTTACACAAATGTATAGCTATGACATGAATAAATTATAAACAGATTACAATATTATTTTTCATAATATTTTTAAATTCTATTATTTTAAAATTTATACGTATTTAACAACATTTACAACAATTATTATGAAAGTTATAGCATTCCAACAAAAAACATTTGTGGGAAATAATATAATAGGGACATGCTAAAGCATTAATAAAAGTACTACCTACTTTAGTGGAGTACCTACGTTGTGACATACGATCATAAACTTAAGAGTATAGAATGTGTGACATATTTTTAATTGTCAAAGGGTGTGTTTGCCTACTTGTAGTATAATATTCAAAATACTAAGGAGTTAGTTCTGTGTGTGTGTGTGTTTACGAGTTGTCAATCAAAATCGGTTGCAGTAATATCTTACTGTATCTCCGTTAGAGATATTCTTCTCTATCGCACACTGTTTGACTACAAGCTGGTATAGTTCAAATCTATGCATACAATTATAGATATTATCTCCAATTCACAGATTTTGTGGTTGATGCAACAAGGAAGGGCAACAAGATTCGTTTTGCTAATCACTCCATCAACCCCAACTGTTATGCAAAGGTGATGATGGTCAATGGTGATCACCGCATCGGCATCTTCGCCAAGAGACCAATCCAGCCGGGGGAGGAATTGTTCTTTGACTACAGGTATGTATTCAGTTGAATTTAATATTATACTTACAGATTAATTTTTCAAGTGGATGTGCATGACCAAATCCAAAATTGTGGGGCATAGCTAAAAGTATTCAAAGGAGTCTCAGCCCAATTTTTATGAAAACGAAAAACCAATCAGATAAGCTTATTTTGCTTTGCCATATGTCATTTCTTCCCAGAAGTTAGTAACTTGATAGTGACACTATTGAATGCTTAATAATGCAGTGTGTTTTTTTTACAAATTAACGGATACAATTTCTGGCCAGGCATATATTGATTTTCAAAAATCCAGTCATGCAGTTATAGATTTTATCAAAATCCAGCCTGAGACTGCTTTCAGTAATAAATTGGACATTTAGTAGTATTTTCAGGTTGACATACCATGGGTACCTTTAAAAAAAGCACCTATACCTATCTAAAAATCTACTTACTTTAACTTTTTCTCTTGCTATGCCTCTTTTAATACTTCACTCTAACATACTAATTTAATGGTAAGGTGAAGTAATATTTAGCATTTATTTTATAATTTTCTTCACAGATATGGGCCCACGGAGCAGCTCAAGTTTGTAGGCATTGAGAGAGAAATGGAGTTTTTATAGTTTTAATTCATTATTTTGCATAGCTATTGTTTTTGAATTCATATAATTAAGTGATTATTCAGATTACTAATAAATAAATGCTTTTTCACAAATAAATAAATGATCTTTGATTTTTTCCTTGATATATTATATGACTTGATATATACTTATATCATAAAATAAGAAACTACCACATTTCCAATTCATAACATTTAATAAAATTCTTCTATACTATTTACATAATGGATTATTACCTAGTTTCAGACAGTTACAATTTATAAGAAAATAATTATATAATATATTCATATAATAATGTTGCCATCACTCATGAAGATAATATTCATGTATTTCTAATACAAGAAAGAGCTAACAATAGGGTCAATCAGGCCAATACCATATATTTATAGAACATGAATTTTTATTCATTCACTATTCTTCTGAAGTTGTTTAAAGTAAAACAAGGTAAGTTGTAGGTAACTGGAAGCCACCCGCAACACAGTCCACCACTAATAATTAACATTTACATCTGAATCACAATAAAAGAAACAAAAAATGGTTATAATTTTAATAATTTCTTGGTCCTTCTCATTAGTCTAAGACCGCTTACATAATATTAAGGTTAGTGTAGAAAAGGGGATTTTTTGTAAGCATCCTGTAACTATTATAATTAGGTTTAAATAAAAAAAACTACTGAGATAGCAACATCCTATGGTTAGAGATATTATTTGCAATTTTACCAAGACAAAATTGGCCGCATTGACCCTATACATCATGCCAATCGGAGGTAACATTGGTTACAGTCACAGATATTATTCACCATTTCGTGTGATCTTAATATTATAATATTTGGTGAACAACAACCACAGACACTAATTAAACAAATTTGTTTAATTTATGGTGTACATTATATCAGGAACGAATACTTATGGCAATGTATTTTCTACTATGAAATCTTAGTTAGGTCAATCACAAGACCCATCAAGCCAGCCATCCTTCCACCGTTCATGTACTTTACTGCAATCAAACTTGGGTTTACCAAGTTTAACATTCACTGTATTGTGTCTTTCACACAGCCATTTTGCCAGTTCATCTCTGGTTTTTGTCTTTGGTGGATGTGTTTTTATGCTGCAAAACAAGAAATAAAAGACTGAAATTCACAAATAATGTAAAAGAATAATTATTCTTACAACAAAAAGTTAAAGAACAACAACACATTAAATTATAGATGTACAAGAGTGGAGCTGGATGATATTAAATAGATTGAAAAATATTAACCTTTCCGCATCGGCCGTGCCCGCGGGCACTGGTAATTCAAAAAACAATGAGAGCGGCTGTGCCGCGGGGCACTCTTTTACCTCATCCAGTTTTCACCCTTATTAGGTGTACAAGATGGTTTATTTGCCTACGCAGTTATGAACGAGTGAATTCCCAAACACATTTCGATCCGTTACGATTCAAGGCCACCAATATTCGACGTCATAGCTTTACGGACAAAGCACTTATGTGTCCACTTGTTCCCGGCCGGCGCAGCGAGCGGTCGTTATCAAGACTTTACACGAAGATCGTTCTTTGTGGAGATTTAAGCTTAATTTTATAATTAACATATACTATTCATTACAAAAACATAAAAGGAAATAAATAAAACAAGTAATTAACAATAATAACAATATTTATTTTAAAATATACCTATTTTTACACTTTTTTTTGAATGAAAAGTCTTTGTGAAATAAAAAAGAAAGACAATATGAATAATTTATACATGGTCTTATAGCTTGTTTCAATAGCTTTCAGTGACAGTCACTCAAATCACCCTAGTTATAAGCATTTTATAACTACACGTAAAATAATACACACGGGGAAAATGCCGCGAAAATGCCGGAAGCTTGCCGATCTACAGTGTACAGCGAGATCCGGAGCGCGCTGATGCGGAAAGGTTAAGAGATCTTATTACCACTATCCCGAATCATAATTACTAAAAAAAAATAGGTTTGTGCTTACAGCCGTTTTCAATAACCTATCTATCCTTAGTTTATCTTACTAGAGGAAGACAAATCTATCCTCTTACACTTGCTCACATTTCAGTAAACTATCGACATAAAGCATTGGAATATAACTATGGATAGATAAGATCTTGTCATAAAATGGTGAGAGCAATGTATCTGTAACTAGAGATTTGTTATTGAAATTGGCTGTTAGTGACCCCTACCCCAGCAATCTCCACCTTCTGCAACATTTAATTGATACTAACTTTTTATTATAATTGTATTGGGAATATTTAATTGCAATATTCAACCTATTTTTTTTTCGCATAAAAAGTATGGAAATACTGGCTGTAGTTTAAATATTCACTTATTACATTAAGTACATATTGTAAATTTGTTATAAGCTTTATGTATATTTAACATTGTTGCAGGTGTTGGATGATTGATATTTACAGGTAAATAAAAAAATCTGAATATACTTCATTAATACTTGACTTGTAAATTTGGCATCCATCAATAATTATTATATTTTGTAATTTAAGTTAATATTTATTAATATGAAATAAATTCTTACTCGTTTTGAAAATCAAGTGCACAAGGCTCACATGGATAAAACTGTGAAAAAATATTAAAAAACTTGGCCATATCATCTGATTGTGCTTTTGTGGGCTTTTCAGGATAGTATGAGGCCATTGTGTGAAGAAAGCCCCATGTTGAATTCCCTAATTCCTCTTTGTCTAGTGGACACTCTTTATTAGGTTTCGGTGGCGCCTAAAAAAATATTATCATTGATAACCAATTGATTTTTATCAGTTATTCTCATGTTCTAGTGAAATTTACTTACAGGTTCATTAGTCTTTGGAACACCCTTTTTTTGGGACTTAGCCCAAGATTTGAAGTCAGAACAAGCCCTGCAAGGCTTATCTTCCTCTTCATCGTGATGAGACGGCATGTTATCATCTAATTATTTCAACTTCAGGTAATATGATGCAATACCCCATCGGGGTTATGATCTTGCACCTTATCAGTATAAATTGTACATAACGTTTAAAAAATTTGGTAACAAATCTTATAAAGAAGTAGTCAAATCACACAGCCGTATATCCGTAAATTATATATATATATATTGTAAATTATTTAATAATAGGTTCGATAAAATAATAGTGAAATGAAATTTGGGAATAGTTTGTCATAAACATGAATTTGACGTTTACAGTTGTGCACGTGACAATATTGTGAATAATTGTCAGTTGTCACTGCAAAAGAGTAAGGCACCTTAACCCGAGAGGTGCCAATCAGACGTCCGACGTCTGCTATCAAAAGTACCGTTGAGTGCCAAACCAGACGTCGTACGTCTGCTTGGTACACAACGGTAGCAGATATTTTTTCGTTAAATATACACAGAATAAGACAAGCTACATGATATACCACAAGAAAGTTAAGTTAACAGACTATAAAAGTAAGAATATTTAATTTTAAAACTTTATCTGTGTAAATACGACAAGCCGTCAAAATGCGGTCAGCCGTTTATCATTTAAATTATCTGTAGCAGTCGATTTAAAAATTCTTTTTTGATCTATGATGTTTTAGTAACTATTCTATGACTAATTAGTAACTTTGAAGTATGTTTTAGTTATAAAAAATTACTGCATTCATTAGTAATAATCGAAATGTAATCTGTAGGAAAAAATGCATGACAGCCCTACTTTAAACGAAATTTGTTTAAATTACGCAGTATCTATTGTTTATGTAATCTAACAAAGCGCTAGTTTGTTTAATAACAAGCATTGACGTTCGTTTTTATAAACAAGCCACTTCAAAAGCAATAAATTTTATTGTAACACGAGCCCGTTGAAATTGGCGTCGGTAACGCGCGGCGGCTTAAGACGTGCATGTGCGCCACGCGCTTTGTGGCAGCTTAGCCAGTGACGGTATAATAAGGTATGCCTGTGTCGTGTACTGAATTATAGGTATTTGCCATTCAAGTAAATTAGTTTTCTTGATTTTAGGGTTGGTATTGATGTGATCTTTTATTTTAAAATATTATGGAGAACATGGTTGCTACTCAAGGTCTCAGGTAAACTCAAATAGTAGGAATTGTTTAAAAGGTTAATACCTATTATATATGATAAAACTAATAATCTACTACTTAATTAATCACATAAAACTATTATGTTAAGGTAACAACAGAAGTCAAAGTGACAATATTAACTTTATTCAAAAAGGCTTATAAAATATGTAATGACAATTCTGATCACTGAATTCTACCGTAGATTTAGTCAAAGCGTATTCACAATAAATACTAAAAAAATGTATAGGTATGAGATAGCGTTGGGAGAGCTACGATTTCCCAAATTGCTCAAGCGAAAGTTCGGCGCCGGCATATGCCGAGCTTGAGCCTATTTGCAGCTGATGTGTACCTAGTTTTATTTTATTATGTAGGTATGGTAACCACGTTTCATTTTAATTCAATGTAAGCATTGTACTAAGCCGTTTTTAGCTGCAAATAAAATATTATTATTTATTATTCCAGTGACGTTAGTGGCTATTCAAATCATCGAGCAAAACCAAAATCTGATTACTTGGGTCAGTATGAATTATGTATGACTATTTGACGTTTGTTGCATCATTTTACATATTATATTGTAATTATTTGTAGATTGATGGAAATGTAAATCTTGATATAAAAGAGTGGCAATGAGTTTCTTGCTACTTCTTCTCATTAGCTCAACCCATTACGAAGTAGAGGTAGATTCAATAAGATTTTTTTTTTTTTTGACATTTATAACATTATAACGATGAATAAGAAGACTTAAACAAATAGGTTGGACAATTATAGCTAACCCGACAGACGTGGTTCCATACTGACAACGGTTACTTAGCATGAGGGGATATAGGCTTTCCATAAAAAAAAACCTCTTAGCTAACCTCTACTCGACGAAAGAAATATTCTTACCAAAATTTCAAGTCTCTACGCCTCATGGTTCCAGAGATATCGTGATGATTAAATACGTAGGTGGGAAATCTTTTATATATGGATATCACCTCTGAAATAACTACTTGTTAAAGAAGTTTTGCGTGTCAGACAATGGATAGGAATTCATAGACAACGGCGAGCAATTAAACCAATAAAAACGTACAATGTTATTTAATCATAATTTTATTTTACATTTAGTAGATATCTTATTTGACTAGGTCATCTATTAAAATACAATAATATAACAATATATTTTATCAGCAGAAGATTAGCTCGACGTCTCTTGTCCACTCGATGATTCGCAAGATGCAATGATCTCTGTAATGCCATCCCATTTAAGAAATAAATTTATAATCCTATACTAGAATTTGTCTAAAGATCAATACTGCTTCTTTTCAGAATTTATATAACACGTGTCAATAAAGATAAACCTAATCTTAAACAGCCAACCTGACATTCTTTATTACTATCAGATATATTATTACAAGCACACGAGGCAGTTGAGTACTGTACACAAAAAAAATCGGTATTTTGTGTTGAGAATAAATCGGCATAATCTGGATGTGCCTTCACACTGTCTTGACGCTCTTAAATTTTATGCCAACGTGATTTGTTTTTATATTCTGCTGTTATTTTAGCGAGGTAAACCAACAGCTAATATTATTTATATAGATAGTTAAAAACTGACAGGTCTTGTCTAATCGACGAGAATCAATAGGTGTAAGAGGATCAAAGCACTCAAGACACAAATAAATAGATTAGAAAAAGATAATAACTCTGTGTTATTATTTTAGATCCGATGTTATTTTATATTGATAAGATTTTGTTTTAAATAAATATTAGAAATAGTACAACGAAATTTCAAGATTTTGATTAATTGAAGAGAATGATTTAAGTTTTAAGTTAGATCATATTCAAAAATAATTTTTGGTACCGTTTCACTAACTATCAGCAAAATTGTTTTATTTTAATTGGAAAAGATAGCATTAGCACGCACCAGATGCGAACTAAAACTATTATAGTTAGTGAACATAATTATGCACCTGCACGAGGTAATAATAAACAAATTAGTTTGCGAAGTGCATGACAAAGTCTTGGAATTCGCAAAAGGATCCTTAAGGCTAGGGTTACTATGGATGCGTGTTCTGACGAAAATTTGTTCTGACGAGTACGTCCGAAATCCTCGTCAGAACAAGGCGTTTACACTGTGCGCGTTTTATGTTATTGTGATAGTCAGTTCGTTTCTGCCGTCCAGCGAAGATGGACGAATTTGATGAATTTGATTTTCTTATTTTCATTTTCTCGAATGAGTCTACAAGTCATGTTCTTGATCGATAAAACGTAAACATTAATTCTAATTGCTCATGTACCTAATTAATGTAAATTTTGTCTCTCATATCCCACAAAAACCTGTTCTCGTACACGAGACTGATTAATTTATCGTTATCCATGGTGGAAACCAAATCACTCGAAATTCGCAGACGCAGGTCGTGCGAAAAAATCAAACTCGTTTGGACGCTCGAATGGTTATGACGACGTCGTGCATGTTCTGACGCGTTCGTCGTTGCCAGTGTAAACACTGTCATTGAATACCAGGCGTTTGTTTCTTCTGACGAATCCATCAGAACTCGTCAGAACAAATTTTCGTCAGAACTCGCATCCATAGTAACCTTCGCCTAACGCAGATTACTAATATTATGTAGCATCCATAGGATTCAGAATGGACTAAAGAACTAAGGAGCGAGAGATCTGGGAACTAGTTCGCATAGTTCGTCTGAGGGAGCACTCTTTCGAACTATTTCGTCCGCAAACTACACAAGACTAACTTACTCTGCACGATGGAGCGCAGGTGCGCCAGCGCGGGCGAGTTAGGCGCGTGCTGCGTGAAGTCCGCGCCGGTGTCGCAGCAACGGGCTAGGAGCGGGTCGAGCGGCAGGCAGCCCAGCAGTGGCACGCCCATCTCCTCACAGAGCTGCGCACCGCCTCCAGTAGTGGCCGGGAATATCTCGCTACGACTCTATAAACATAGCGTTAAATATCGGTCGGAAAAAAATCAAATCCCAGTTCCAAATTAGCGGGTGGCCCGGTTTATTACAGTGTATATCCCTGATCGGATAAAAAAGCGCAAGATTCTCGTATAGGTACTCACATTGCAGTTGGGGCACACGAACAGTGCCATATTTTCCACGAGGCCGAGCACGGGCACGCCCACCTTGCGGCAGAACTGGATCTCCTTGCGCACGTCCAGCAGAGCCACCTCCTGCGGCGTGCTAACGACCACGGCGCCACGCAACCCCGCGCCGCGCAGGTACTGCACGGCCGACAGGTGCTCATCCGAAGTGCCTACACAATCAACCATATTTGTGTATTACGAGGACAAAAAAATCTTTCAGGCCGACGAAATGTACCACGTGCTTTTGTTGTAGGTATAATTATGTGGTATGGTCAGTAAAACCCTCAAACAGTGACCACGTGCACGGAAGACGCAGAGTTGATAGGCCCCCCTAGATGGACCGATGATCTGGTCATGATCGCCGGAATACGATGGATTAGGGCAGCGCAGAACCCATCGTCGTGGACATCTTTGGGGGAGGCCTTTTTCCCGCAGTGGACGTCTTCTGGCTGATTATTATATAATATGTCGTAATGACATAGAGACATTGCGCAAGAAAGATACTTTTGATAGGCTACGTTATCAGTATTTCCAACAGAGATTGCCCTCTGCAAACTTTCGTCCCCGTCCCTCATTACATAGTTGAAATAGCTTCAGAAGCGTTGCTTGAGAATTATGTATTGACTGATAGGTGTTCGTTGCAGCTGTCCATGGTATTCTTATCATTTTCTCCAGAAGCACATTTCAAAAGCATCAATTCAGTCTAGATACAGTATTGACACGGGAGTGGGTCAGGGATTGGAAATAATACTCCGCTTATAGGAACGAGTCTTTATTTGCGTTCACTTTTTCTGAACTTGCACTTCGCCGGTCTGCCGCTGTTCTCTTGTGGGCGGCGGTACGTTCAACGCGTCACACCGCACCGAACACTAAGTCTCTTCTATCTTCTTCTTCTTGGAACACTTCCACTTTTCATTACTTCTTCTTTTCTTCTTCTTCTTCTTTACACTTTCGAGTCAGAACTAGAACTGCCGTAGGCCACGCTTAGTACGGCTTATATACCCCCGGATCCGTTCTATTTTCAAAATGATTCTCCCATTCCATCTTTAAATTTAAATTGTACTAGAAAATTCTTTTAACTATTATTATCCTGCTTACACATTTTCCATCCCTTTTTTTCTGTTCGATTTGAACCCGAACTTACTAGAAATTTCCTTTAACTTTACAAAACCCAAACAAATCCATACACTGGTAGGTGTATCGAACCCGGGTCTACAGCGTCTAAAGTAAACACTTTTCCGCTGAGCTACGAGTATTGCTGACGGAGCTGTTGAAATTAACAATGTCTTGAAGTTTGACAACTCTCGTCATATACTTTGAAGGGTTGCTACGCAACACTGCCCCCTCCCAAGACATGATCGTCCCGATCATCGTTGCTTCCGTAGTACTTAGCCACCCGATCGACGTGTACGATTTTCAGGGAACTTCGAGGGGTACGCTGGATCCTGAGAGTCACATCCTCCCAACTTGGTTGGACGTTCGGAGGGGTAAGGGGTAGTCCCTTTCGCCTTACAGGATTGTGTAACCAAATCAGGGTTCCCTTCAAAACTAGCAATATTAGCTCTTCGATCATAGCGGGTCTTCATCCGTTCACTTGCCTTAAGCCCAGTTGTTCTAATTTCCTCGTAGATGTCAACCATCTTTTTCCGTAACTCATCCACATATTCTGTTATACTTTTCGGAGTATCCGATCACAATTGCGCTCGTCTGTTTCATACATAAGAGATTAAATTTCACCTAGAGGGCCCTTTGAAGTGGACAGCCTGAGAGTAAATCAGCTGGCAATTTCAATTCCCTTCCAAAATTGGCGTACGCAGGAGTCACCGTTGTCGTCTCGTGTATTGCGCTTCTATACGACATAAGAAACAGTGGAATGTACTCATCCCAGTTATCCTGATGACTGTCCACTACTTATGCCAGATGTCGCTCCAATGTTTGGTTAAACCTCACCACCATCTAGTCCGAATGTGGATGATATGGCGTAGTTCTGGTCTTATGGATTCCCAAGATCTTGCTAATTTCTTGAAATACTTGTGACTCGAAGTTCCGCCCTTGGTCACTGTGCAACTCCAAAGGCACACCGAATCTGCAAAAAACTTCATTCACCAGCTTCGTCGCAACGGTAACTGCTTCTTGATTCGGTAGAGTAAATGCTTCCGGCCACTTCGTGAAATAATCCATCACCACCATTATGTAACAGCTTCCAGCTTTGGTGACTAGAAACGGTCCGGCTATATCCAGAGCTACTCTCTCCCACGGAGCCCCAACATTATACAACTTCATAGCGCCTCTGCTCCAGGTCTGAGGTCCTTTGACAGCTGCACAACTCTTGCATTTACGGCACCAGTCTTCCACATAATCACGACAATGCAACCAGTAAAATCGTTCTATAATTTTTATGAGAGTTCTTCTTATTCCCCTGGGAACAACCAGTTGCAGATGGCAATCCTTTCCTTGCGGGGTTTCCCATTTCGGCAGAGCAACCCGTCATGCATCACCAAACTATTCCATTGTGCCCAGAGACTCTTGGTAGCCCTACTGTGTCTAGCCACTTCAGATCATTTTGGTTTAAGTGATCCACTTGCTAGCCAATGTAAAAGTGGTTGAAGATCCTTATCATTTTCCTGAGCTCTCCTCATTGCATCGTTGCTCCAGTTCTCGTCGATCGAATCTGTTCTGATCAGCCGGATCATAAAATTCTCTTTCTCCTCCTGACGAATGCAATGTTTGCATTCCATCGGACAAGGTCTTCTAGATAACGCATCTGCATTTCCATGACTTTTTCCTCCTCGATTCTCGATTTCAAAGTCATACTCTTGAAGTTGCTCAATCCATCTGGCCACTTGTCCTTCCGGATTCTTGAATTCTAGTAACCTCTTCAAGGCGGCATGATCAGTCCTTACGAGGAATTTGCGACCCAGTAAGTACTTTTTGAAATGTCTTTACCACGGCCAGTAACTCCTTAAAAGTTACACAGTAGTTTCTCTCCGGCTTCGATAAAGATTTGCTAAAGTATGCAATTACAACTTCTTGATCTCCTCTTTTCTGAGATAATACTCCACCAATTCCGGTGTTGCTAGCATCAGCATCCACTATGAATCTTCCCTCTGTGTCAGGATATCCAAGGATAGGTGATTCACACAGTCGTTTCTTCAACTCTAAGAAAGCTTGTTCGCATTCTTCATCCCATGATAAGGCTCTTTTCTCCTCCGTCAGTCGATGTAAGGGCTTAGCAACATCGGAAAACCCTTTCACAAAGCGTCGATAATAAGAGCATAGTCCTAGAAATGCTCTCACATGTGTCTTTGCTGTCGGCGTTGGCCAGTCCTTGACAGCACTTATCTTGGCAGGATCCGTCGCAACGCCTTGCTCCGGAATAACGTGCCCCAAGTAATTCACCTGACGTTGAAAGAAGGAACATTTCTTTGGACTCAACTTCAAGTTGGCACCCTGCAGTTTTGCGAAGACTTTTTCGAGCTTCTTAAGATGATCTTCAAAACTTCGTCCCATAATGATTATGTCATCCAAGTAGACAAGGCAGGTTTCTCCCAACATACCTGCCAGCACATGCTCCATCAACCTTTCGAAAGTAGCTGGGGCGTTGCATAATCCGAAGGGCATTGTTTTGAACTGCCATAACCGTTTTCCGGTTGAAAAAGCCGTCTTCTCCTTGTCCTTAGGGTCCAGATCGACTTGCCAGTAGCCACTTTTCAAATCCAGAGTAGAGAACCACGTCATGCCACAAAGTGAATCTAAGGTGTCATCGATTCTTGGCAATGGATAACTACATTTCTTTTTTAGTTACATCGTTCAAACGCCGATAGTCCACACAAAATCTAGTTGATCCACCTTCTTCTTTACCAGAACCACTGGAGAACACCATGGACTCGATGACGGTTCTATCACACCATTTTCTTTCATATCCCGAATCATGTCTTCCACTTCTTGTTCGCGTGCAAACGGAATAAGTCTTGGTCTTTGCCGTATCGGAACAGTGTCTCCTGGTCGATCTTGTGTTTCACCAAACCAGTTCTTCCGATGTCCCCGTCGTTCTTTGAGAATATCCCGGAGTAGCGTAGCAGGAAATTTCTCGCTTTTATTAACTGTAGCTTGGTAAGATTGTCCTTACAGCCATCCAGAAGTTTCTGTATGTTCACATCCTGTCTTGCAGCTACGGTCTTCCTCCCTTCTTCACACTTTCTTAACCATGCTATCTCCTCACAAGCTCCGATCACTGTTCCCTTCCTAATGATTTGCTTGTCCTCATGAGGATTAAATACGGGAACCATCGCATTCTGGGAGTTTCCCACAACAGTCCTGGCCGGGATCCATGTCGTGTCCGATGTCTCTCTTTCTATTATAGCGCATTTACAAGGTCTTCCTCTGTCATCCCTTGGCAGGACTACCGGGACTAGGGTCTGCGATCTCGGATTTAAAGTAGTGTCTCTTAAGCACAACACTTTCCCAACAGTTCCGCCTTTTATTGGAATTTCTTCACCTCCATGCTTCAATACACCATGTTTCCTGTCAATGGTACACTCGTGATTTCGAAGAAAATCCAACCCAATGATGCAGTCATCTGTGATATCCGCGATTACCACTTTTTGCCAGTACAACGTATCCCCGATTTTCATGGCCACGATCTTCTCTCCCTGGACTGGTATGCGCTGGCCGGTAGCTGTTGTGATTGTTAAGTTTACATTTTCTCGCATATGTCGTCTTCCGATGCTCTCTAGTCTTCTTTGGCTAACGACTGTACGTGAGGCTCCCGTATCCAAAGTGAAACGGCAAGATTTTCCATTTACCATTCCTTCTATAACTAAAGTGTTTCCGTCACATGTCTGCTTGACGAAGATCCTTGGGGCTTTGCTTCTACCGGCCAGCGCCCACCCCACTGCCCTGGCCTTTTCTAGTTTTCCTGCTGCTCCAGCGGTGATGTTGAGACCGCCGCATGCTTCCTACCTTGCGTTATGCTCTCACGCCTGGGGCAAGTGATCCTAATGTGTCCTCGCTACCCACAACCATAGTATACATATGCTTGCCTTCGGCTGGAATCTGCTCGTACAATTTTGCGGAGTCTCAACGCCCGAGAATCGTGGCGAAGCGCTTCCACTTCCAACGCATGTGCCACAGCTTTCTTCAAGCTGGTATGATGACTCAATCGTACGGCTGCTCTAACTTCGGCGTCCCGTATTCCATCGATGAAAACTTGGAGCAACATTTCTTCTATTGCAGCTGGCGACGACGAGTATCATACCAGAGAGATCCCTGGTTTGATGGCCCAAGTTTCGGGCTAATAGAGAAAAGAAGTAAACACCACTTCGGAAGAATACAGCAATCTATGGACGTTTTGATGAACGATGAACAAAATTAATATCATTATCAGCAATAAACAAGATTTTGCATTAACTAATATAGCTCGTCTCGGCTAAATAATTCATTAAACCCGAGAACCTTCGAAGTTTCCTGTTGTATTAGTCAGGCATGATTTAAATTCTAGTATGTATTTATATAAATTTGTAATTCAAGGTGTTAATTAGTTTTTCCATGTGTTTGTGTGCATGAATGTTTTCATGAGCCATGTTACCTGGTGGCGTATCGATCAGAAGATAGTCAAGGTCACCCCAATCCACTTCACTCAAGAACTGCTTTATCATCCCTGTAAATATAATAAATACATAATAATTGGCAATAATAATAATCTTTGTGCCGTTTGGTGTCGAGATACTTGGCCCGTGGGGCCCAGAGGCGCGGAGAATGTACAAAGTACTATCTTCGCGCCTCAATAGGGCTACTGGAAACCCAAGCGCTGGCAGCTATTTCGGTCAACAGATCAGCCGAGCTATCCAACGCGGAAATGCTGCCAGTATTCTTGGTGCGCTTCCCCGTCATGATAGACGAGAACGAAATTTACGAGAACTTTACAACTAAGGCAAACAGAAAAACGAGATGAATAGAAAACAGCGTTAGATATAAAGAACCAATTTCGCCAAATGACTTTTTTATAATAATATGTTATTATAGATATAGATGTTATCATTTATATATATACCTATATACCTATGGATTTAGATTTCAGTTTAGCAGTGTCGATAGGACATAACAAACACGACCGGCGCGGGCGACGTTTTTACACATATTACTAAACAGTAAGTACTCTACAATTCTACTGTCTCGAATGGCGACCACGTACCGGAAGACGCAGTGTAGGTAGATTGGTAGGCAAGATGGACCGACAATCTAGTCAAAATCGCCGGAATACGTTGGATGAGGGTTGATAAACCGATCGTCGTGGAAATCTTTGGGGGAGGCCTTTGTTCAGCAATGGACGTCTTCCGGCTGATGATGAACTACTCTACGAATCTGTCACTTAAGGCTGGGGACAGAGCCGATGGCCTTGAGGAATCGAACGGAGCTTGGTTACCTTTCTCGCACAAGATCAGCATATTACAAAAATCATCATACAATTATCATTACAAAACTAACAAAACTATATCATGTTAAATACTATTGGTGTACAATTAATAAATTTTCGTACAATTATTATCTAGATAGAATGATTAGCACGGCTCCAACTATAAAAGTTAGAGGTATTTTGGTGATATTTTTTCGCTTTGTCTATTAAAGATAGGAATGTAAAGAAATAAAGAATGTCTTGCTAATATTCTGTAGCTATTTAATTATTTTTTGTAATATTAGCTTTATATAAACCGTCAAGAAACGGTTTCAACGATGCGCTATTTTGGCGATTTCTTGGGATAGCGGCCTTAACTAGGTGACCTTTTCTTAAGTTCCTTAGGACGGTGAAAATTAAATGATACTTTAAGGGATATTAGTTCCGTAAATCAGACGGCATCTTAATACGTAAGCCACGATTAATTATTGTCTGCTTTATGCGCAGTCATGAAGACATCAATACTTATTGAGACATCGTCTGGAAAATGCAGAGACAGTAGTCATGACATCATTTGTAGGTAGGTAATACATTTAGTATATATATACCAACTCTCTATTGAAAAATTATAATAGAAGGAATGAATACATTCAAAATAAAGATATACTATAGAGTTTCTTGTGTGACCACTACTCACAATAAAAACACGCACTGTATACTGTAGCTAGGTAAACTCTCTTTACTATCGAAATTCAAAGGGATACACAATCTCATAGAAAATTGTTAAAGCGTGTCACAAAATATTCATAGATTGGAGGAGCGACATCTATCGGTGACTTAATAAAGCACGAATATTAACCTTGCTTGTTTTCTACGTAAGTTTGGACAAACTTTTTCCGAACATATGATAGGTTCAGTAATTAAAAAAAATATTAAAAGTGACGATTCAAGAGCGCCTAGTTTAATCCAAATTGAATAAAATTTGTTTCAATATAACTATGTACAGTATGAGAACATATTATAATGTGGTCATGAAACTGCTCCCCGCTGAACTATTATTAATATAAGGTTTACTTTAGATAGGTACCTACGATTATAACAAATATTATCGTTCACTCACCATTTTTCTTCGGGCCGCGCCAAATAACCGCGTCATCGGGACTGCTCAGCAAGAATCCGATAGACATTAGTGACAAGTTGTCCTTCACGTACTAAAACATAATAATAGTATAACATTTATTATAGATAATAAAATATTGCTATTTATCAACACTACCTTTACAATACGTTTTTAAATTCTACATCTTTCTAGCACTGTTATAGCTGATGATATTGGGATCCAGCCTAGCGAAACTCTCTAAGAGAAAAAAGCGATTCACTCGATTGTATGAAACGTGCAGTCATTGACAGATGACGGCTATAATCTTGTAAAAAACGGAGATCGCCGAAATCCACTACGTTTTAAGCAACTGATCGCCTTCAAACTTAGCCGGATTATACTTCGTCGCCAATCGCCGTATTCTCGCTCCAATAGCGTAAAGCTAGCATTAGCTGAGCGGCGCGGCTCAAACGAATAAGGCGGGGCCTATATACTATCACTGTCATTTGATGCCGATCGCGGAAATTAGAATTATTGCCTTACAATTACAAATTCTGTAGAAAATAAATTACTGATTCTGTAGATGAAGCCACAACCTGAGAGTTGAACGAAGCATACAAAATTTATCAACTATACATCACTTGAACGGTTGGCTCAGTTGGAAGAGCACTCGTACGGAACGCGAGAGGTCGCGGGTACGAGTCCCGAATCGTTCATAAATTTTGTTTTCAAATTTTTTTGTGTAATTCATCCTAGAAGTGAGGGTTATCACTTTAAAAACATAACAAATTGTTATGTAAGTAGTAGTTAAATACATACTTTTATTATGATTTCCAAATAATTAATTTCCGTGACCTACGTGAATAAACTGATTTTGATTTGATTTGATTTGAAATTAGGTAGTAGGTACCTATCTACGTTTGGTTGGTTGTCGTTATAATATACGAGGTTAAATCTCACAACCTTGTGGTTTTGCCTCGACCTTAAGTTGAAGCTTTCCGACAAATATATTTTAATACATAATATAATATCTATATATATAAAAATGAATTGCTGTTCGTTAGTCTCGCTAAAACTCGAGAACGGCTGGACCGATTTGGCTAATTTTGGTCTTGAATTATTTGTGGAAGTCCAGAGAAGGTTTAAAAGGTGAATAAATAGGATTATGCTGCTAAATTAAATAAAAACAACAAATTTGTTTTTCCTTTGATGTGTTCATACATAATTTCTATGAGAGAATTTATTGACGCACGGTTTGACAGTTCTGCTGTGTAACAATTTCATTACGACAGCAGGGTGCATATTTTACGAAGTAATTTTTGATGTTATGATATATTATTGACAAATTCATATAAAAACATTATTTTATTTATTATATACAGAACAACGTCTGTCGGGTCAGCTAGTTCTTAATATTTTAACTTAACAAAATTCAAAAACACTAACACATTTAGCGAGAATATATTTTGATAGCCTAGATGGTTGCGAAACTGAAGTTGCAGTGGGTAGGGCACCATAGCTCTACCGACAGATGGCCGTTGGGGCAGTTAAGTCTTCGAATGGCGACCACGTACTGGAAGACGTACTGTTGGTAGCTGTTGGCCTACAAGATGGACCGATATTCTGATCAAGATTGTCGGATTAGGTTGGATAAGGGCAGCGCAGGACCGATTGTCGTGGCGATGTTTGGTGGAGGCCTTTGTCCAGCAGTGGACGTCTTCTGGCTGAAATGAATATATGAAAACTGATGAGGATACTGACCACCGGTGACCACCCCGACCCGGAGTTGTGCACTTGCTCACCGCGCACGCCCAGCACACGCGGCTGGCTGGGCCCGCAAATGTCCGCGTCCAGAATCCCCACCTGCGCATACAACATCATTAATATTACTAGTACCACAACCGCGCCTTTTTCTGCCGTGAAGCAGTAATGTGTAAGCATTTGCAGTGTATGCCGCAATCACATATCAATTGTAGTGCCACTCAGAATTTTTGGGTTTTTCAAGAATCCTGAGCGGCACTGCATTGTAATCGGCAGGGCGTTTCAATTACCATCAGCTGAACGCCCTGCTCGTCTCGCCCCTTCTTGTCATAACAAAAATATTTATTGAGTACCTACCAAGATTTGGAATCAAATCAAATCAGGTTTATTTAATTAGGTCCAAATATGACACGCCTTATGAATAGTAAAGATTTGAGCTTAATGAGAAGAAGTAGCAAGAAACTCATTGCTACACGTTTAAATCACCTACCTATTGCCCACAGGTTTGTCATTTAACATTCACAATTATTTTTATGCGAAGCGATTCAACAAAAATACTGAAACCTTATGACTTATACAAGTAAATACAAAAAAAAGGAAATTAATAATAAAACACAAGAGTTAATAAGTACATAAATAAAGATATTATGGGAGGATTATACTATCAATATTTTGAAAATAAATATGACTATAAATATTGATAATTTACCGCCATCACTACCTTCGACCATATTTTAGGGAAGGAAACAACCCGCCCCACAACGCCGCAACAAGTAATGATATTTAGGAAAGCGAGCACGACGAAGCGGTTTTTTTAACGTTTGAAAGCGGTAAATATATTTATACATTGTAAAATACCCCTTCATTACAAAAGAATGCTTAAGACTGTAGCAGTAGAATGATGCAGATTATTTCTTACTTTTTTAGAATAAAAATGAAATGCAGTTCATTATTTAATCATAGCATGCATCATATCATTAGAAAATTATCTCTACTTATAGTCCTTAAAATTATTGAAAACCCAAAGGCAAAAATGTAATTCGTCGCAACTGCTGACAGCATTAGAATCGTTGTACAAGTAACTGGGTCATAGTTACGTATGAGGGGCACACTGAAATGATCGGGAATAGAATATTTCGGATTGAGTTACAATAAAACCTTTTTTAGAATTTGAATACTGGCCTCTTGGGTTAGATTTATTACGCAGTCAACGGTTTGAAGACCCCGAAGCAACTGTGGAAGCGTCCAAATCAGCCATTTTGTCAACATCAATTTCAGACTGGGATTACTGTCTTAATAATTGGTTTGCACGAATGGTAAAGTGCATTAAGTTGAACGGAGAATACTTCGAAAAACAATAACATACAATTTAGCTATACCGTGCATGTGGTTTTTCTTATTCCCGATCATTTCAGAGTGCCCCTCGTAGTTCTGTAATTGTACATAGATATCGATAACTCAGTTTCAAAGTGTAATAAGTCAAGTCTGAAATTTCGTAAGTTTGAGATAAATTGTATGAGAAATTGTTCCATTAACGATAACGAGAAACAGATTTGAATGCAATTTAATCTTTACTTCCAATATTTATTCATAAGTCTAGAATATTTTTGTGCCAAAGAGTAACAACTAGATATGTTTTCTTTTAGAACCCTTTTCTAAATTACTCTTTGAAACTGAAGTATCGATATTTTATAATGAACTAGCTAACCCGGCAGACGTTGTTCTGTATATAATTAATAAAATAATGTTTTTATATGAATTTGTCAATAATATATCATAACATCAAAAATTACTTCGTAAAATATGCACCCTGCTGTCGTAATGAAATTGTTTCACTTGAACTGTCAAACCGTGCGTCAATAAATTCTCTCATAGAAATTATGTATGGACATGTCAAAGGAAAAACAAATTTGTTGTTTCTCTTTAATTTAGCAGCATTTTCTTATTTATTCACCTTTTAAACCTTCTCTGAACTTCCACAAATAATTCAAGACCAAAATTAGCCAAATCTGTCCAGCCGTTCTCGATTTTTAGCGAGACTAACGAACAGCAATTCATTTTTATATATATAGACTAGCTGACCCAGCAAACGTTGTATTGCCGATATTAAAATCGCGATATAAAAGTAACTGTTGATCGTAGATGGGTGAAAATTTGAAGTTGTATATATTTTTTAATGCTGACTCATAATCCAACAAATTAAAAAAAAATGTCAAAAAAATTAAAAAAAAATCGTGTGGACCACCCTTAACATTTAGGGGTATGAAAAAGATAGATGTTGGCCGATTCTCAGACCTACTCAATATGCTCACAAAATCTCATGAGGAGTACGGGAACGAACATTGTGACACGAGAATTTTATATATAAGATATATGTCACGGTAAAGTTTTAAAATGAACTTTAATTTGTTTATACAAATACACGTGAGACTGCAAGACTGTCGAATTGTTTTAAAAACAAATATTGGCGGAATTAACACTAAAGAAAACTTAAATCGTTTGTATTATTATGGATTTCCGCAAAGTAACGCCTAATTCAATAAATTTTCTTTAATTTCTTTATAATAGATACCGTATTCGACTCGACGAAATATCAAATATATTGAGGTTTCATTAATTGTATGTATAATGAAACCTTAATAGAGCTACTGGAAACCCAAGGGCAGCTATTTCGACCATTGAATATACTTATATGTAAGTATACTTATCATAAGCTTACAATCTATTAACGACTATAGACGAACAAAGTGTGTATGAGAGCAGAACATCTCTAACTGACATTGAATAATGAATTTATTTTAGATTTCTACACTTCATCTCTGTGTAAACTTTCACTACCCTATGGGCTATGCCTGACATAATTCTAACTAGTCCACATTCAAACTAAGCTGAGTATTCTGACGACCTGTATAGCCGAGTGGTTAGCGATCCTACCTACTAAGCTAGAGGTCCCGGGTTCGAATCCCGGTAGGTGCAAGCATTTATATGATTAATATGGATGTTTGTTTCCGATTCATGGATGTTTATATGTTTTTATGTATGTTTAAGTAAGAATATTGTATTAAATATATCGTTGTCTTGCAACCCATAACACAGGCTATATATGCCTAATTTGGGGCAAGATAATTTGTGTAAAAAGTGTGTCAATATTATATTATATTATTTGAGGTCCAAAGTCAAAAGATAGTTATTGTTTTGTGACTTTTAGTATATTTTTGTGGATGTGTTCAATATCGGTTCCTTTTTTAATTAGAAATATCGTATAAGTTTTGTTCGGCGTGTTAGTACAATCAGTATTTTTTTTATGATCTTGTGGACTGGTCCCTTTATGCTAAGCGCTTACGTCAAAATGCCATGCGTCTTTTACGTTTTACTTTCAAGAAACGAAATTAAATTTCTTTATTACGTCGTATACTATAGTTGAGATATAGATCTTAAATTTATTGTCGTGTCTTCTATTCGGGTGATTTAAATTAGCATGCAAAACTGCAAAAAAACTACAAAAAGTTTTAAAAAATAAATTTCAGAAAGGTGACCTACATCTGTAGTTAGAAGTATAGAACAGACAATAACTAGTCGTTATAAGTGTTTCGAAATCACATTTGCATATAGATTCTTGAGTATTATTATACAAGTTTCATTACGACTACTTAAACTATTTAACATTAATTTATATTGACGACTATTTAAACTTAGATAAAAGGAACCTGGGCTGCGGTGATCACTTAAGTACATGCGGGTCACTTATCTGTTCACGCATTCCAGTTAAATACTTCGCATTATAAACAAAATTTGATTGAATTACAGGTTTTTAGTTAGCTCGGGCACTTGAAACCGAAAAGCTATCATTGTATTTTTGTGAAACAGGAGTTCAGACGAATGGAATTCCTAGACGATCGAGTCGAGTTAGCAAATCTTTTGTGGGGCGATGTATATGCTTTTACAACAGGATCCCAGAAAATGCTCAAAGCAAAAGTATTACGTTATTCAAAAGAATTGTTAAAAAACGTTTGTGTGGTAAAGGTTATTATAACATAAATGACTTTCTTAATGATACCACAGATTGGGAATGGAGCGACCGCCCTCAGGCTATTAATTAATAAGTTTAATTGTACAATGTTACTTTGTAAATGTTACTTTAATTGTAAAACATATTTTTGATAATAAAAGCCCCCTGAGTTTGTTGCGCCCATTCTTCTCAGGCCCGAGGCATTCATTTTGTGGTAGTAGTTTTTTTCACTTTCAATAAGTGATTTCACATCGTATTTTGAATAAAAATATTTGAATTTGATCAAGACTACACTTAGTTTATGAAGCATTATTTTGTGATTGCACAAGAATTGTATCTTTTTGGGATCGAATGAGACGCTCCAGGAACGTAATTCTGATGAATAATTAATTAGCTAATTCTATCTCTAACAATGATATTTACAAAAGATGGTTTGAGGTCCAGATTACTAAAAATAGAAAATGATTTCTTTTTCAGTTCATTTTAAAGTGAAACTTTTATTACATTGCCTCAAATTTTTTCGCTCATGTATTGCATGTAGCATTACAATGTAGTAATACATTGCGGTAGGGGTTTTAACTGGAATTTTATTTCATTTGTTTCTTCTATGGGTTGGTTACGCCTGAAATAAATGATTATTGTTAACTATTATTTATAAATACTGCGGTTTAAGTTCTATACATATCTGATAAAATACCGCTTACTCGAATTCCCGACGGGACGTTATTTTTGACGGATAGTAAAAAGTGATCGCAACTTAATAAGGAAGTGAATGCAAGGTACGGTGTGGCACGGCGGCCCCTCAGCGCGGAGGACGGGAGCCGTTGCGAAATGTTTGCTGAAGAGTTGGCCCGATCAATTCCACAGGCACTTGAATACTTGTGATGGAATTCGGAAGTTCTTACGAAAGGAGGTCCAGATATAATCGGGTAATATTCCATAATTTTGCATTACAAGTTATTTATTTTACAAATTTGGTGACTTCATATTTTTTGGTTGTCAAATAAATCACTACCAACACTTCGGAAATAAATGGAGGTCTGAGAGGGAAGAAACGACACAAAAAACTCTATATTTTTTTTAACTAACAAAATTCAATTTATAATACGTAAAAACGTATAAATCGTACATAAAAGGCAACTATAATCTAGATTATTTTTTTAAATATTAAATTTCAATTCCCAGGATGCTTCATCGTTTAGACTGAATTGTTATTTTGTAATGGTATTTTTTGTAATATCCCAGTATTTGGGTACAATGGCTTATTTTACAATGTTATTGTATAAAAATATTTACTGTACAAAATAAAGTACTTCTACTATAGAGATAGAAAATTATTCATTGCTCAAAGCAACAAACAAAGTTTGCAATGTAAAAACCATATTATAATATAATATTGACACACTATTTACACAAATTATCTTGCCCCAAGTTAAGCATATATATATATATAGCCTGTGTTATAGGTTACAAGACAATGATATATTTAATACAATATACTTACTTAAACATACATATATTCATATAAACATACAATACATTTAAACATACATGACTCGGATACAAACATCCATATACATCATATAAATGCTTGCACCTACCAGGATTAGAACCCGGGACCTCTAGCTTAGTAGGTAGGATCGCTAACCACTCGGCTATACAGGTCGAAAAATATTATGTCATGTATACTATTTGAGTATTTTACAATCCAAAATAAGTAAACAACAACAATATAATATAAAGTAAATTCATATACTATTCAATATAGTATATATTATGTCTTTCTAAAAAATAATTTTAATTATACTTGGTCTATTAAGAAAGTTACCTGCCATAAGATTCACACAACTATTAAATAGAGTCCCAAGTATTAAAGACTATCCCCCTTATTCATAATGGTCCGCTAACTTAAAACAGCCGCTAAGGAGTGTTTTTTCTCATTCTGACTTAGGTCAATAGAAGAAGACAAAGTGAGAATTAGCAATGCTTTAAGTTAGCAAACTATTATGAATAATGGGGTATGTAAGATAGTAAGACTAAATACTTATTAAGGTAAGTACAAATATGCAAGATTGATAATATGAGTCAAATACAATTGCTTTATTAAAATCATTCTACACATATAGAAAAGATAATAATTTAAAAAAATACCTTCATTGTGTAAATTATGGTTACGAGTTCACATATCATAATATGCATGTATGTAAATCATTCTGTGAAAATATTTAATACACATTTAGGTCTACATTTATCTATTGAAGTCAATGAATGTAACGTAAGTAGGGTACGCCATACATACATGTGTATGTAGTAGGCTCCTGGTAGGGTTGTCATGGCATGAGGTGCGGGGAAATAAATAACACACAACTGTTTTGGATAACACTATAGTTTATTCTGTTTTACTTCCTACCTGTTGTATTAATTATAAATAAAAAAATAAAAGGTATTTATTTCAGGCATAATAAAACCCATAGTTACAAAAAATTTGGACACTGTAAAGGGGTGCCAAGTTAAAAGTAAAATTAGACTAACTAAAACTATATAAATATTGCGCAAATTTGTGCAGTCATTTTTTGTTCTTGTTCATGTGAACAGAGATCCAGCGCTTAAACACTGGATTCCTGATGTCGTCAGAGACAGCCGACGAGTATTATAATAAGCAATTTACATTCTTAACATATACTACATACATGTGTATGTATGTTGTACCCCACTTCAGTTACATAATTCGTGAAAGTTACAACAATGACACTTATAAATTTACACATTTACCATTTACCACCACTTCTGAAATGTTAAGCTTTAATCATAATAAGTGGGAAGAAACTCATTTCTAATTTTTTAGATCAATATTAACAGCCTCTTCATTTTTCAAATATTTTTAATACAATCAAATCAAAAAAATTGTAGACATCACATTGCAATCAAATACTCAAATGTTAAACTTACCCTTAAAGTAATAAAATAAAGAATGCATGACACATAGACAAGCCATCATGTGTACCATATTTTAGGGAATGTAACGAACCACCTTCATAAGCAGTGACATTTTAGCAGACACAACAAAGAAATAATAAATACTACCACTATAAACTACTAACACAAAAAAAAAAAATGTGCTGAAAATGTATGTAGTACACTCAAAGCCTTTACAACAAAACACATCCAAGCTTTCTTATTAATTAAAAATTAAAATAACACTGAGCCATATGCAATTTAAAGTAGTTTCTATTTTGTTTATAAGCTATGTATAGTTTATATATTACCTATAGAATTATTTCCGTAATAAATTATGAACTTACATTGATGTCAGGGTTAGATGCGGCCAATGCATTCCCAAGCAGAGATGTTACAGTACTCTTGCCAACTCCACCTTTTCCGGATAGAATAAGGATTTTATGCTTCACATTTGATAGTTTTTCCTTTATTATAGCTATAGCAGGATCCGGGCCAGTGGGACCTAAAAATAATATTACAACTCATCAGGAAACAGCCACAACATAAAAACTGATTATTTTCTAAGATATAGGCGAAAAGTATTCAAAGTAAGAAAATCATGTCTCAATTAATGTATTCTATGATGTGATTAAAATAATTGATATTGTTTCACAATAAATTTATTATTTTACAAAACTCTAGCAAAGTTAATAAGTTCATATATTAAATACATGCAGCAGTAGTATTCTGTGTTTTTTTATCATTTTTATAAAATGTTGGAGATCTATGACTACACACCTGATGCACAAACATTTTGGTTTGGACAACCAGCACAGGCAGATACTTTGCCCGCTTCTTCACTCTGAGGCCCAGGACAGTCTAGAATAAAAAGTTATATTATTATAATAACCTCGTATAATATTAAACTGCAAATAAAAAATTGTTCATAGAATTAATGGACTTCGAAAACACTTGCGCACTTACGATTTGGAGCGTTTTCTGGTATAGAACTCATAATTATTTCTTACTCCTTAGGCCATTCGATATGGTGTAGAATCGTTGTAAAAAACCTTGAAACTAAAGATCACTGTGTTAAACTTACAGCTAACATGTAAATTATCTTATTGAAAATTTAAACACAACATAATAATATTATGATGATAGGATTTTTTATAACAAATGTATTTTGATTAGTGACAACTGACAATTGGTAATGTGTCAATGTCAAACCAACGTCGTCTTTTTATTATTGTATACCTACTATATTTACAAAAATCATGGCATGACAATGAAAAAAAAAATAATTGGAATTAAAATTGACTTTAGTGATTTAATTATTAAAATTTTCTCTGAATAATTTCTAATTTTTACGCAATTTTCTTCCAAATTAATACTTAAATTTAAATAAAATGGCTAAGGAAGTAACAATGTGCACGGTATGATAAAATTAATCCTAAAATTCTAGTACCTAATGCAATATCACATCAGTATTACAAATGTACTAAATAAATGGAATCTTTCAGCAACTTCAAAAATGGAGCCCAGTAAAAGAAACAGCAGGAGCTCCGAGTATGCCTCCGCAAGTGGGGTACTGTTTTCATTCACCAAAGAAGCATCCCTGGAGGCCTATTATGGGTTACGAAGAAATTGAAGTTACTCCTATGTACGTTTCTAAAGTAACTCAATAAAAGAGGCTTTAAGACTTTGTGCAAAACTAGCTGAGGGACTCATTTTAGTCATGATTACAACTTTTGAATAATACCATGTTTGTTGAAATATTTGACTTATTGGGTCAGGTGAATGAAATATTGCTCTTATTTCTGATTTGATGTGCCACAGTATCAGCTCAAGCCATTGAACTGAGATCGCATTATTAGGGATCCGATACTCTGTGAACGGCTTCTGAGCACTGCGTAGTGAAATTTCTTAATATGAGTCTACGCCGCATCCACGAGGATTTTTTCCTGTTTAAAGTATTTAGGAGCTGATGTAAGCATAACATGATATGTTCCATCTTTAATTAGTCTCAGCGTGACTCCCGCAGTGCGATATGAATTTTTATCAGTGACGTATGGCATTACGTTACTCTTACATCGCTCGCTGATGTGTTACGACTAGAATCAAAATTACTTCTCTGTTATGGGCAGATGTATCGTCTTAATACGAGGTAGGCTATCTGCTTGTCCCGTCACTGAATCCCATTAAACATATTTTAATAATAAGTGTATCAGGCCCTCGCAACCGATCACCAACACTATGGTGGACCCGTGTTACACTCCGACGGGAATGGCCGCCGAGCCGCTGCGTTTCCCCAACTTGGTGACGGGGTTCGACCGAAGTCCCGAGCATGCGGCACGCGCGGCGCTCTACACGCGCTACACACAGTACGAGTGGAACCAGAACAGCATTAAGAATTACAACGAGTCCGACGCCAAGAGAAACTTCTCGGAGCGGGTGAGGAACGACATTATGAGGATGTTGAGGTACGTACAAACTTGCGTTGTAAATGATATATTATGTTGCACTTACGACTAAATAGTTACATCTTAGGGTCGACCCTGCGCTGACCATTCACAACCGCTCCATCAGAAGGAAAACCAACGGTAGATGCCGATGCATCATTCGAAAGGAACACTTATTTTGATTGTTAAAATTAACGATAGAACAAGGCATGCTCCGCGCGAAGCCAAATGGCATTGTCGTGAATGCGCCGCCATTTAGTATTTAACCTGAATGCTCCATGTCACCACAATATCATATTTTTGGAATATACACATCTAAGCGTTACAATAATTTAACATATGCAATAATTTAAATTTTGTTAAGAGATCTTCATCTATCCTTAAATAGTTCCTCCATTTAGATGTCTCCAGAGGTCGATTGTTCAATCAATTTGTGTGTAAGTATTTTTTTTTCTTATTCAGCCAGACTTGTGCATTTTCTTTTCGGCTTTCGCTGTTTTAAATAGAACGGTTTTTTTTTTCTTGAAACAACACACATGACCACTCAAAACGTAAATTGCGGAAACAACATGAAGCACCAGAAAAAATTTATTTTTTACCCTCTAGGTATATTTGGTGTCGAGATAAACGGCACTATTACATATGCTTTATTATTCCAAAGGTTATAATAATTATAGGGATTTCTTATTAATTTTATTCGATTAATTATAAATAGTTACCAAACATCCCATAAGCTTGACATATTTTTATCTTTAGCATTGTTCGTCATAAATTTAAACCAAACAAATCATTACAGAGAAACCGATGAAATCGGAACTCAAGGTCAACGTGACTCCGGGCGGAGAATCGGAGAAAGAATCACTGATACAACGTTTTGGAGAAATGAGGTGACCATATATTATTATAATTAGCCACTCGATATTGCTTTGATTAGGTTCAGGCAGGGGCGTGCATGCCATATAGGCAATTAGGCACTGCATACATTATTATTAAAAAACTATATGAATAAGCCTAGCCCTATTCAATTTAATGTAGTTCCAATATTCTTTAACCAAACTTCTAAAGATGACCCACTCGCTATTTTTAGGTGTCCAGCTGGTAGATTACTCAAAGCAAGCAGTGTTTCATACAATTTATTTAAAAAAAGTATGGGATTTATAGATATGCTTTATTTATATCCTATTTAAATTTATATCATTTCAAAAAGATAAGTGCAATTGCGACTAGTTACGTCTACAGTGCCTAGTGCCTACCGCATCGGAAAACTGTAGTTTCTTTACTGTTTGGAATTTGTAGGTGTCAATAGAAATGGAGCGTCTAGTGGCGACATGCGAGAAGCTAAACGATACTCGACGTCAGTTGGAGCGAGCCATCGCCGGCATCGAGGGACCATTACATATCGTGCAAGAGTGCTTGTACCATCGGGAGAAACGACAGGGTATTCTTAATGATAATGGCGTTACATTATATGGATGCGACAATAATTACTTATAGTTGGTAGCCAATTAAGCCCGAAAATAAATGGTTCTTAAAGAAATGAGAGTTTAAAAAGAGGTAGGAACCAGCCACTCCTGTAATGTAATGTACCTACGATTGAAATATTTTTCTTATTTAAGACAATGTATGCTTCCCCGGGGCATAAAATGAATAGGGATAAGAAGTGGCTAATTATCAGTGGGAGGCTCCTTTGCACAGGATGCCGGCTATATTATTGGTAACACAACGGCGCCTTTTTCTGCCGTGAAGCAGTGATGTGTAAGCGTTATTGTGTTTCGGTCTAAAGGCCACCGTAGCTAGTGAAATTACTGGGCAATAGAACTTAACATCTTATGTCTTAAGGTGACGAGCGCAATTGTAGTGCCGCTCAGAATTTTGATTTTTCAATAAAGGATTAATGCCACTCAGGAGAGCGGCACTGATGTCTTAGTAACGTAGAAATATTGAGTGGGTGTTTCGTTGTAGGTCTGGAGCAAGTACACGACGCTGTAGAGCAGTCACTGCTGAAGGAGGTGGCCATACTGCGCGAGTGTCAGGACAAGTTCCGCAACATGCTTGAGAAGGTCCCTCTATAAAACACACACACTCATAGACTGTTGACGATACTAATAAATGTGAGGTATAGATACTTAGGAAAAAAAATATAAACTGACAGAAGCGACATGATGCAATTATTTTTTGATACCAAGTTTTTATTAACGATTAATTCTTCGAGTTCGGTATGTTTTTATGTAAAGTACCTAGAGGTATCTAATAAATTGCATAACATTCAAGATTATATGTTTATTTAAATAACGAGTGGGATTTAGGTCCGTGCGCAGTCCAAAAATTGTCGCGCGACGCAGCATGAACTGGAGTCAGACATGAGGAACAAAGAGTACGCGCTCGGTATCGACTCCATGTGCCATCAGCTCAACAACTTCTCCAAGGCAAGTTTTTTTTGAGTCAAAGTTAAATAAACTTTATTCAATTAGGCTAACCGTCACTTTAAATAGTTTTTTAAATTTCTGAATATTATATATGTTCGGAAAATCTAGAGCTCGTGAAAATAACAAACAAGAAACCTAATACGCTTTAGCTTCAACTTTAGAGCTTGAATTCATTGGTTGTCTAAGGATCCGGATGCTTCGTGAACATGATGGTCGTGATTAGCACCATAATTACTAATCGCATCCAACACCTATAATAGTTACCTACTAGATACACCTCTACAGTTAACTTAAGAGTGCACACTAGCAATAATAAAAAAAGAGAAACGTGCCATTGAGTTCGCGATAATAAAATTTAACAAGCACTCGAATAATTGTAATCCAGCGTAATCAGCATTTTGTAATTGGTGAAAATGAAAGGTGAACTAATGTTTTCTATTACATTTTGGAGCTATAGATGGTACTTACGATTACCCGACTAATGTTGAATAAAATTTTATGTAGGGTTTCGAATATTAATCATACTCAATCTATTATATAATATAGATACTACACTACTCTTGAAAATGTCTTGAATTTAATGAGTGAGTCAGTATCAAAGTATCAAAATGCGTGTGTTTGATGCCTCTAATATGCGAGGAGTGTGTAGGGTCTGCAATTCTACGCTGGCATCGAGCGCTACGACCCGACAGTATGCGACACGGAACGTTGGGCGGCAGCCAGCGCGGCCACGCTGCAGCGCTCGCAGTCGGAGCGCGCCAAGGCCACGCAGATGCTCTCAGGTCAGCCTAAGTCGAGACCAGCGCCAACATCGCATCGTATTTATGTATATGAGCCCTCACTACCGTATCACCTATTGCCGCATGTTAATTATCAGATTCTTTGACGTTTTTTATACCAAATTTTTAGAAGAATTTATTGTGATAGTTTGGTAATATAAATTTAAGTGCCAAAACGATAATATGATGATCTCTTTACGAGTAGGCATTATTCTCATCAATATGTATTAACAACCATCAATACTACTGTCAGATGCGGAAAATCTGGTGAATGTGTCTGCGACGGAGATTTGGGACCAGTGGAGCAATACCAACAGCTCTTTCACGCGTCGCATCGCAGAGACCATCGAGATCAAGAACAAACTGCAGCTTCATTTGCACAAGGTATGACCTGCCTGTTACCCTCTCGTAGTCGTTCTTGCACAAACAAACAGGTTACTTATAACACTTAAAGATTGAACCACTTGATATCTTTAGTCTTGTAGAAGTCATGAGACCATTAGTCTAACATAACTATTATTTTTATAATGCACTATCAGATCATTGATCTGATGCGTGCATATCACTGCATGCTTATGTTTACAATTTTGTTTTTTTAATGTTCAATAAGTCTATTTCAGATACTTAATCTAAACTGATCTGTGATCTTAAGCATATACTTTATTGTTTCTAACTCAGATTGACATTTGATAGAGTTGTCAACTTGACAGTCAGAACTTTAGAAACTTCAGAAATTGACAAGATAATACCTAAATTATCATTAGTTACTACCTACCTATTTATTTATTTATAAGGCGACGTCACCAAATGGGCCAACGGAAGACCAGTGCTGGTTTTCAAACCAGCAAATATGCTGAGTTGGAACCACTTTGTGACGTATAGAAAATAATATTCCTCAATTTTGTTTTATTGTACTATATCTTCACGAATAAACTTTTTTTCTTTCTATTTTTAATGCTATTTACTGATTTTGCACTAATCACAGATTCTGGCAAACTGTTTCACATGTTCACCACCCGATTCGGTAAAAAGTTTTGATAGTTTTTCTGATGCAAGAGACATATTATGTATGCCAGCTGATAACAGCCTGTCATTGACAGGGTACATTGCTACTGTTACGAACACACAAAGCACAATGAAACTAGCACCATCTAACATCAACCAGTAAAACTACTCAAATAACAAAGACATCATGAAACTCCCTACTCAATACTAGACGCCGTTAGAGGAACAACAGTGGAACTAAATAGAAGTATAGTCTCGAAAACCGGGTACATGCACGAACTTTCTAGAATCATCCAAGCCGGTCGATCACGTTCGCACGACTCGGGTACGTTCCAGAAAGGAACTTTCTGGAATGGTCTGGAATTCGTCTCGGCCCATATAAATAGCCGCAGGGAGGCGAGCCAGTTCAGTTCAGATTGAGCTATCTTCGAGGCGACTTCGAAGTGAAAACTAGTGAACAAGAGTGATACCAGTGAAACCTACGACCTAGGACATCGTTAGTTGTTAGTGTTTGGGCGTAGTGCTTTGTGTTGGACCTAGTGCTAGTGAATAAAGTCTTTGAAAGAGTCAGCAGGTCTTTCTCTCCAAATCCTTCGAACCCTAACACGTAACAACTGGTGTCAGAAGTGTGATGTCGCTTTGTTGTGCCTCTAGAAATCCATTCTGATCAGGACAGGAACTTCGAATCGCAGGTATTCCAGGAAGTGTGCAGAATTTTGGGCATGCATAAGCCTAGGACCACCGCGTACCATCCACAGTCTGATGGAATGGTTGAGAGATTTAACCAGACCCTTGAGAGGCATTTGGCGAAATTGGTAGACGACAAACAAAAGGATTGGGACAAGTATATACCACTCTTCCTTCTGTCGTACCGAACCGGCGAGCATAAGAACATAAAAGCTACCCCGGCGTATGTCAATTATGGTAGAGAACTACGAATACCAGTAGACCTATTGACAGGAGGTTAACCGGAGGGATCAGAGACCATACATGACTATTTCTGCGATTTAAGGAAAAAAATGCGCTATATACACGCCTTGGTTTGGGAAAATGGGTTATAGTCGAGTGAGAACATGAAAACCAGATACGACCGGAAATCGAACACGAGCGGCTTCGAGGAAGGGTCACTGGTGTGGCTGTATAGCCCAACTCGCCGGAAAGGGAAATCTCCAAATTTGCAGACCAAGTGGGACGGTCCATACAAAGTGGTTAACCGACTGAATTATGTGACTTATAAGATTCCAAAGCAACCAAAAGGGACATTCAAAGTGGTACACATAGACCGTCTGGTGCGTTACCATGGCAATAACAACGATGCTCGGGACGAGCATCTCTAAGAGGGGAGTAGTATTAAGAACACAAAAAAGCACAAAGAAACTAGTGCCATCTAGCGTCAACCAGTAAAACTACTCAAATAACATAGACAACATGAAACCCCTTCTCAATACTAGATGGCGTTAGAGGAACAATTGTAGAGCTACATAGAAGTATAGTCTCGAAAACCGGGTACATGCACGAACTTTCTAGAATCATCCAATTCCAAACCATTCGCACGACTGAATGGTCTGGAACTCGTCTCGGCCCAGCTATCTTCGAGGCAACTTCGTAGTGAAAACTAGTGAACAAGAGTGATACCAGTGAAACCTACGACTTGGCTACGACCTAGGACATAGTTAGTGGTTAGTGTTTGGACGTAGTGCTTTGTGTTGGACCTAGTGCTAGTAAATAAAGTCTTCAAAAGAGTCAGCAGGTTTTTCTCTCCAAATTCTTCGAACCCTAACACGTAACACTACGTTGCTTTAATACTATAGAGGGCAGACAATCCCCATGATTTTTTACCTTTAACAAAATGTTTTTAAAAATTTACACACAATATCTGATGAGATTGTGAGTTTCAGCTTTTTTAGGAGTTGATGTATAAGTTGACTCTACAGTGTAGGATTTTTCAAATCGTTTTTCAAACAGGTTGGCTACTGTTTTGTGATCATTGGTAATATTCATAACATTTTCCTCCAGAGATCGAGGTACCCATACTGCAGAAGAAAGCTACTTGCGTACATAGGAGAAAAAGGATTTAGGTCCACTATTCCTCTTTCAAACTCCCTTCTTAATTTCGTAACTTAACACAATGTTTTATTATTTAATATGCGATAGTCTTTGTATGAATCCTCTGAGCAATTTTATCTATAAAATTTCCACAAGCGTTTTTTGTTATCACTCATATCTAATACATGCTGATTAATCCATGGTTTAAAAACTGAATGATTGGCGCGGCTTTTTGTTACTGGTATATGTGCAGTAATAGCATAATGAGTTATGCTTGTAAAGTTAGTCCAAGCTTGGTCAAGATCTGAGCAATTTAAATCCAAAATCGAGGAAGTAAGTTAATTTTTTAAACGGGGAAGTAGGTACATGGCATACGTTTGGTCGAGGATCGCAATTTTTGGACTTTCCGTAACGCCGAAGTACATGATTTAACCGCCGTTAGCTCCACCTCCTAAATAAAAAGTAAATAAATAATAAAGAAAACTGTGAGTACTATCAGTAAATGCTAACACATTCAAAATAATTGTATCTACCAATTATGCCAACACTAACATTTAAAAAAAAATACTAAAAAAGTAACAATATAACTTTAAACTTGGTACCTATCAATAATAAGACTTCTAGATGATGATAGTCCTGACATCCATCCAACCAATGAGAGTTAGCATTATGGTATTAAAGCCATTATTACTGTGAATTCAGCGGAATAGCCAAGGTCTATTCAAAGTACCTTGTCCATCAGATGATACGTTACTACACTACCAGTAGGTACAAATCCTGTAGACACTCACTTAGATGCAGACAAAGAAAATATATTTAATATGTATTATGATGATTGAATATCAGGTCCAGCAGGAGATGTTTGATGTTGAGAAGACTCTGGAGCTGTTGAATAAAGCGATCGAGGACAAGCTACAGCCCATGCGGGTCGCACACACGAGGTTACAGGCGCGAACTAACAGACCGCACCTCGAGAAGTGTCGTGACGAGGCGCAGAACAGGTAAGCTTTGCAGGTAGCAAGGCAATGCCTGCTTCGTCGTATATTTAGTAATGTAGCACTTAAATGTGTGGGTAGGTATATTATTTATTTATTTTACTTTAATTAATACGGTTAACACTAATGACAATAACTAAAGACAATAGATTCATTCATCTCGCTCACAGCACTTCTATCGCCATTCATGCGCTAACAAGTCACACTCAGGGTTTGCGTTCAAAAGAGCGTGGAGCGCGGTAAGGGTGCGGGGTATATAGGTGACAGTGCATGCGCTACTGTGCGCCTGTGTGGAACCGCAAACAGTTTATGTCTACGGTTACAGTTAGGTACGTTAGGTTACGGTTAGGTATTTGTTTGGAACAAAGAACCGACACAGCTTATCACTTAACTTGGGAGCATCTATTTCGTCGCCTTGGAGGTTTTTGATTATTAATATTTATATGAAGATATTTTTTGGAACGGAAAATACAGCGGATAGGTGATGACCGCAGCCCATACTCTCTTACAACAACAAAATGGCTGCTAGCAGTCGGGAGCTTCTCGCATAGATTAATAAAAATTATTGTTGTCTATCTACGTCAAGTGGCAAGATTAAACAGAAAATGTTACTATTCAAACACTCTGTGTTATAGATTGGTTAAAGAAGTGTGCGACTTGCACGAGACGATGGAGACGCTGAGGTCGAAGATAGCGACGGCGGAGGGAACGCACCAGACCCTGCTGGGCGTCCGAGCCGGGCTGGAGGCCGACCTCCGCAACAAGTCCACCACGCTCTTCATAGACAGGGACCAGTGCATGGGACTGCGCCGCGGGTACCCCGTCACTGCTGCCATCAAATCATAGAGTAGATAAAGTCTGCATTGTTCATTATATCGATTTTCGTTGATGATGTTGTTGAGTTTTAGTTTACTCCTTTTTCGCTGGATTTTATCATAAATACGCTTTATGGCTAACTGACAAGAATTCAAACGATTCTCGTAATTTTTGTCTGTCTGTGTCCTTCCATAACTCGAGAATAGTTAAGGAAGGACAATCTTTATGAAGATTGGTGTGTAGGTACCTAAGATCATGCGATTGGCTACTTGATAGGCTATATTTCGAAGTGAAACATTATCTTAAAAAATGGGCAAATTCGCCATTTTCTTTTGTAAAAATAATAGCGGACAATCAAAAATGTATCTTTTCACTAACACCATCGCACTAATTCATTCACTTGTAATTTCTTGACAACCGTAGTCCCCGCTCAAGACGCCAAAATTGCTTGATCGTGATTTCATATAGGTATTCTTCTAGGGTTTTGTGTTTAGGTAGTTAATTCGTCAAACGAAATATCATTTCATTTCTTAAACTATTCAGAAAAAAATTCGATGAGGTTGTACGACAATGCAAGAACAATAAAAAACAATGTCACGGTTGTATGTGGGCAACATTTCAAAACTGTATTTGTGTTATAAAGTAGGTAGTTATAATATTTTAAATGGGCTTTTATGTAACTACACTTTTTAAATTTATTCAAGAGCAATACAGTTAAGTAATATAATTAAATAAAAACAATTTTCTAATGGAGATCTATATAATTAATAATAAATAACAGAAGAAAGATTTGATTGTTTGTTTGTTGGCATTGAATTGATTCCAAAACTACTATAAACGGATTTGAAAAATTCATTCCCTGTTGGGAAGCTACATTATCTCCGGATGACATAGGCTATAATATATATATATATTTTTAAATTGTGATCCTTACTAAAACTCTAATAATATAACTAAATTATTCATTGCATCCCGTGCGCTGCAAAAACTATTGATGATAGAATAAAATAATGTACTACGATTTTGCAGAACACATAATTAATATTTACAAAAAGTTCGCGACAGCATATCTATGTCTTAAGTGTTCTTTTATTTTAAAAATTTAATTGAGAAGCCGCTACTACGTGCTCAGTCCTGTGTATACGCGGACGAGGTCGTGGGGTATCAGCTAGTAAATAATTAATCATCATCATCAGGCGGAAGACGTCCACTGCTGGACCTTCCCCAAAGATTTCCACGACCATGTATGGTTTTTTTTGCGATAATCACCACGCTTGGCAGGCGGGTTGGCGATCGCAGAGAATGTTGTGTTCTTAACGAAAGATGCTGCTGCCCATCCTCCGTTGTTTGTATCCCTTAGTCGCCTCTTACCCTTACACCCACGGGAGGAGATGGGGTGGTGCTACTTTGGTGCGACACCATACCCACAAATAATTAATAGCTTCTTTCAATCATGAAGATTTCTTTGAACACACCTTAATACCTCAATAATTGATTAGATTGGTAAGAGTATTGTTCATGAAAATGAGCTGAGGTAGCCCGCGTAAACGTGATTAGGGACAGAAAATGATTAGCTATAATATTAGCATCGTAGTTGCCTCTCTATCTCCGCAACAATAATAGATATCGAAGAACGAATCGATTGGCACTATTCGAAAACCTAGTTTGACACCACCTTTTAGCTTGATAGGGTTATGTTTATAGGCAAGGAGGTACGGGTTGAGCGTGTTAGGTCGGTGGGGGCAGTACCGACAAATCCCTATTAGTTACCAATGTTATATCCCGGAAGAACTGCTACAGCAGTTATACAACTATGTTGAACTAATTATCGACATGTAGGGTAAGAAAGCGAAAGTGAATAAAGGTAGAGAATTAAGCCCGCTTCTTTTTAATATCGTTATGAAGTATAGTACCGTATAGGTAATTCAAAAAATATTGTATTTATCAAACCACTGGAATATAATGGAACAAGGTCATATAATTTGGCCACATACTAATGTTTAAATGAAGCGACTGTTGATTTTTTCAATACTTTTCAGAAGTTTCACTTCTACCGTGTGTGACTTGCACACACACACACACACACACATATCTTCTTTTTATTTAAGATGACGGACTGAAACTATAACATACATTTCACTATAACTACAACATACTTAAAAAATTGATAAATGCGTTTCTACTTACTTTACTTTTATGAAAAATAATTTTATGTCATTGTTTGTCGGCTACATTGACTGCAAATAACACTTCCGGGGTCACATAAATGATTCTGAGCAGTGCCTGGGCCCGGGAGAGCGTTATGGACTGTGGCCCAGGATGTTGTGGACTGCGGCCCAGGAGATTGTGGACTGAGGGCCAGGAAGTTATTGACCGCGGTCTAAGAGGTTATAGATCAGGGCTGCGAAAGTTGCAGTTGCGTAGCAATCTCTTTGTTATCTTTTAATCTAAACATGGATATAGTCGGGTGAATATCTCTTTATAAATAACTAGCTGACCCGGCAAACGTTGTTTTGCCATATAAATTATTTTAAGTGGTCCACCCTTTTTTATCCGACTTACTCAACAAATCCGACTAATACGAAAAAGTCTATTCATTCTTCGGGTTAATATATTTATATAAATACAAATTCAAATATTGTTATTCAACGTAGGATTTAATATTATTTATTGAGTGTCAAAGACTACCACTATGATACTCAAAAAATTGCAGTTTTCTATTGGTAACAGAATTTTCAAAGAATTATAAACGCTATAGTTTCAAGGGATGGATAGGTAAGGAATGCAAAAGTTATAGGAAGCTACTGCAATATACTCCTATATACTATGTTAATAAAAATAAAAACGAAGTAATCCCTTATAATTAACAGAACTATTCGACACAATATGTTCAGAAAAGTTGTGAAAAAAAACAAGTGTTCATTTGTCTATTCATCTTTTGCTTGCTAGTCGATAAGAGATGGCGCTAGTTAAGTTTTCATTTGTATATATCTTTTGCTTGCGTGTCGATAAGAGATGGCGCTAATTAAGTTTCCATTTGTATATATCTTTTGCTTGCTAGTCGATAAGAGATGGCGCTAGTTGTATTAATTAGTGACAATCACACTTCTTTTATATTTTGTTTAATTCACACTATAGTTTTATAAATTATAGCCTATTTGTTATTCTGGTGTGTAAGCTATATTATTGTAAAGTATCATCAAAATCTATTCAGTAGTTAAAGAAGTTCAAACATACAAACTTTCACATTTATAATATTAGTAGGATAAAGATGATTTTTTAATCTCTGACCAAATCACAAAGACAGTTACATTTACCATTTTATTAAAAACAATAACATATAATACTTTTCTACTAGCACTATTTCATATAATATTTGCTTATGATTATCACTTATTTTACATATGAAGGCACGGGAAGCTTAAAGCCCGGCTTAGCTTCAAAGAAAGTGTAGGATAGAACAAGTTCATCTACAAATTCCATTTTTGGATCGTCACTAAACTCGGGGTCAATGTAGAAAAACACAGGCATGTTCACCTGAAACAAAGATATTCTTAATTACCATAATTATATGTCATCAGAATGTTTGGATATATTAAACAGCGAATAATAATCTAATTTTATATTATCACTGTAAAACACGCCTTTAATTAATATGGTCGAAATCACACATATACAAAAAATAAGGTCGGAATTAGTTTAATTAACGCGTGTATGAAAATATACAAGTTTATAAATTTATATCAACACTGGGTCGGTTTAATATAATTAACAATATAGCTAAGGTTAATTATTTAATGCTCTTTTTAATTGAACATTTCTGCTAGCAGGGAATGGACGCTGCCACAGCGCGTCGCCCAGTCCCGGCGACCTATCATTGTGACTGCGACTGGTCTAGCTTTTAAATGACTTCTAATCCCATTATGAAACTTAACAAGGATTATCTGTACACTAACACTTATTAGGAAAAAAAACGGAAAGGATTGAAATGAGTCATACTAAGAAAAATTCATATTATAGTGATCACTTATCATCTGGTGACATGTATGCTCAGTAGTGCAGAAACCAATCATCATCACACATAAGCCACAGGTTGAAACACAGACCACATATCCCCACACCCAATTTAGTTAAGTGAAATATCTATGTTTCCAGTTACATAGGACATGCACGAGTCCATTATCTTAAATACTAATAACAGTAAGATATTTATGAATATTGTGGTTGACATACATTTACATTTGTTCTTTAATATTAATACATCCAAATTCTAAGTTCATACAATTCATAAATTTTATTTAAATCATTACCTTCTCATGAGGGTTCAGCTGTTGTTCTTCAAAACAAAAACACTGTATCTTGTTGAAGTACTGTCCTGCCTCAAATGGTACCACATTATAAGTACTGATGCCAATAACCGGCTTGTCTGTTGGGTTCATTGCTGTGTAAAATGCTAGTGCTGTTTCTCCAGGTACTACCTGTAATAATTAAAATAATCAACAGATATTTGTCTACCACTGGTATCATAGATATACATATGTATATTTTTGTTCCAGCATAGTTGGACACATTTAAGCATATTTTTCTTTGTGTGGTTTCACTTTGAATTACAAATTCAAGTGGGAGTCACTTTAATTATATGTACTAGCTAAATTATTGGGTGATTGTGTGCATTCCATATGGTATCCAACATAATATTTTGTATAATAAAACAATAACCAATCTCCGGCAAGAAAAATCATGATACATATAAACATCCTGGCATAGACAGAATCATTAGATTCAGGTAGTACATTTGTAAGCTTTAACCCTATTGTAACCTTAATAACCCTTTATTGTTGCATAACAGAGGCAGGTATGTAGCAATAATAATTATAAACATACAGTTTAAAAACATGTTGTTAGATGGCTTGCACAGAAATGATTCTATTGAAAGCTCGCAGAACTTTGAAATGTTACTTCTTGGTTGGTGATTGTAGTGTGTGTATGAAAAGTAACAATTTGTGATCCCTAGTTTTTGGTACTGTTAATTTTAATTGATATGGAAGAGTGTGGCCTTCTGGCACAGGTGTTTCTCACTTAATAGAAGGTCACATCCACTATTATGTTTGTACCATTTTTGTTACTGAAATAAATATTTTTCATTTTAATTTTTTTTCATTCACATCTAGTCATAACTGAGTACATGATAACCATCCTTGTCACTGTCATGACATCTACAGTGACATTAACCATGTGATGTTGAGTGCTATATAAGGAATGCACAGTACAGCGGAATGACAGTTCTAATCAGCTATTGGTTGTGTGCGTCTCCGGGTATAGTGCTACATAGTAGAGATTAGTTGTTTCACTTGTGAGCAAACGAGGAACATTACAGTGATGAAATGAAAAAATTATAATTTTAAGCTGCAATGTAGAATGCACCCCAAAACAAACCCCAGTCTTTCAGGGACTGCTACAATCCTGTAATAATATGTAATAGACTGTTAAATAAAAAAAAAAAAAATTACATACATGAAATTACTTACAGTAACATCCATTTGCTGTGGCTTAAAGTTCCATTGCATTGAGGATGCAACATCAGCATTGAAGCGAACCTTGATGGGTCTGTCTTTTATAGGCTTCATTTTACTGACTTCATCTGTGGCCTCTATTTGTCCTGTTGTACCTCCATAGCTGTAGGCCTGCATTGTATGTGAAACTTATATATTTTAAACATAATAACTATGCAGCTTTTTTCTATATATACATTATATTATATGGTATACTATGCATTGTATGTTTTATAACAATAACACATTATTATCAAGTATTAAATAAATAAACAATTCATATTATTAGTGAGAAAACTATTTCATCTTCAGAAGTTACAAATTCCAATTATCTGACCATATTACTATCACAAATTAGCAACATGATATTGCTAAGAATGACTAGGAAAAAGGCATTAAAAGGCATTTATTTTTCTCAAAATTGATTCCTTTAGAATTCTTTTTGATGTCATTTCTAATAACTACTAGATACTACTACCGCTTCGGATACAAATGGCGCTCTGAGAGAGAAGAAGCGGCGCAAGAAACTCTCCCAGCATTTTGTTTGCACTCTTTTCAATAAAAATATACAATATTGTACAGTCATTTCTATCGCTATAAAAGAATCACAATCTAGTCCCAGGCTGTCCGATCATTTAGATATTCAGCAGTAGAGTAATAGGATTTACGACAGAGCCATTTTTTTATAAAACATTTAAATTTATTTATAGATAATGCCTGAACAGTGGCTGGGACTTTATTATAGAAGTGTATACATTTACCCTTAAAGCTATTACATATCTTATGAAGCCTACCAGAATTATTCACAAGCAATCCCTGATTTCTTGTGTTATAATAATGACAATCACTATTAAGAACAAATAGGTGACGATTTTTAAATTAAATTTTCATAAATGTACTGGCAATGAACAGTCATAATATTGATTTCTTCAAATTTTTCTTTGAGAGACTGTCTAAAATGTTACTCCATAGGATAACCAAGCTTCTGTCCTTGGTTGACAACACAACTCTTGAGCTCGGCTGGTGTTATGATTTTCCATAGGCAGTTGGCTCACGACTTCTTGCTATGTGAGCTTCTTGCCCATTTTCTCACTCTTATATATAATAATAAATCATAATGAGACACTAACTTGATGGGGATACCATTAAAAACTTATTACTGTTGTATTGGATAATGCAAAGAACAAAACACAAGTGTTTTAATATCTTGAATTAAGTATAAAATTTTGTAATAAAATTTTCTTTTCGGGCAAGCGGGTTTGAATAAATAATTTCAGAAATTTTGGTTAAATGGATAAAAAAAATATTTTGCGCCTAACCTATTTAGCAAAAATATTTGTTGAAATTTTTCCCTTACAAAATACACAAAACTTACTTGACAAAATATCCTGTACAATGGTACAGCTGCATAACTTAAGCCTACAGTCATAACACCTAAAGCTATCACATAATTTAAAGTTGAACGTATATTTTTCTTATCCTGGTGAATTTTCCGGATAATGAATAAATCCGGTGAAACATTTTTCCGACATAGTAAATCTCGCCAAGGTCTATTTATTGAAGTGCTATAATATTTATGCAATAAACTGAGTCGATTCATTGTTACAGTGATTAAAACATTTTTATACTAATATTTACTAACGTTCTTCTGTATATATTTTTATAAGTTCTATCCCTATTCCCTGCTAAGCTGCTTTTTCAGTTGATATTTACTTTAACGTATGACACTTGGACTGATTTAATGACAGTGACACAAAGAGTATAATAATATATAGGGACTAAAATAATATGCAGTGACAATACTGAGAAAGTGAAAAGTTAGTGAGGAAAGAATATATTATTTACTCTAACAAGTGAATGGGTGAGTTGTAATTATACATTAATTCTCCTATGATTTTTCTTATAGCTATCGTTTATTTCCAATTTCCATGAATCTCAGCAGCAGAAAATTGTGCTATCTGCGCGTAATATTTGTGGAAGGGAAAATACTACGCTTCTCCAGTCCAATTGAAAAGTTCGTGAACGTGTAGCTGTCAAGATATACCTGATATAAAATAGGGTTAGTTGCGAACAATTGATGTATCAGGTAAGTGGCGATCCAGTGATCAGGTGAACAGTTCGAACACCTAACGTCGAGATATTTGAACCGATACCTGCCGCCGAATTTGCCTTCACAAGACACGCGACAAATTTGGGTAAAATACTGAACATCAGGACTTTCTGGATGTGACGCTGTGCCATAGTGTGGTTTTCTGCCTACTACAACCAAACTAAGGAATGAGCTTCCTTGCACAGGGTTCGGGGTAGGTATGCGAGTTAAGGTAACGTAAACGTAACCGGAGATATTGAACTTTAGTTTTTTTTTTTAAAAAAGCACATTTTTTTTTGTTTTAAATACATTTGTTGGTAGTGGAGCTCTTAAAAATCTGTTTTTGCTTAGATAACATATCAATGAATAATATTAATTACTATCAGTTCAAAATGACAGCCCGACAAAGTTTGGAATTCAAGAATTTTCACTAAAACTTTAGAACTTTGAAGCGCTTTTTAAAAAAAAATCGAAAGACGAAATAACAGGCTTAAAGAGAACTTGTGACTAATTGAGAACTGTTAGTAAAGAAGGTCACCAGCGAGCTTCAATTAGCGGATCTCCTCACTAAGCCGTTACCCAGACCTAGGCTTCACAAGCTTGTAAATTTTATTGGTCTTCACTTTGAGAGAAGGTGTTAAAGTTAATGCATGTAACCTCTGAAGATATGCATACTTTTTATAGATACAATGTGCCACCATAAAATTAAAAACTAGCTTGTCATTCACTTGTCTTTTGTAATATCTTGTAATAAGGAAACATAAAATGTACTATTACTTGAGATGTTGTTTTCTGTATATCTACTTGTAAGTTGTTGCACTTTTTCATTCTCTTTTTTTGTATCTAGTATATTTAAGTAACCATGTAATGTTTACCTTTCTCAATTTTTGTAATTAATCTGTGGTTCTGACGTGGCACATTTAGTATTAACCTATAGTGTATTTTAGTTAGTAAGATTTACCCCCTTATTCATAATGGTCCGCTAACTTAAAACAGCCGCTAAGGAGTGTTTTTTCTCATTCTGACTTAGGTCAATAGAAGAAGACAGAGTGAGAATTAGCAATGCTTTAAGTTAGCAGACTATTATGAATAAGGGGGTTAATGTTTCACTGTTTGTTAACCCCAATAAATAAAATAACTTGATCGTTTTTATTGTATAAAGGAGGCCGGTAGAAACCCGGATTTTTTTGTATGAAAATCCCGACGTGTTGTAGTACCATTTCAACTTATTCAAATAAGATTATTTTTTAGATATCATGACGAAGAAGTTTTTAAAATGATTTGCACAAGTTTTCATACCTATTTACATTTTTTTTAAAGAAGCACTTCAAAGTGAAAGTCTTAGTGTAAATTCTTGTTTTATTTTTATGAAATATGAGGACAAACGAGCGTAACACCTGGTGTTAAGTGATCACCGCCGCCCACATTATCTTGCAACACCAGAGGAATCACAAGAGCGTTGCCAGCCTTTAAGGAAGGTGTACGCGCTGTTTTTGAAGGTTCCCATGTCGTATCGTCCCAGAAACACCGCACAAGGAAGCTCATTCCACAGTTTTGTAGTACGTGGAAGAAAGCTCCTTGAAAACCGCACTGTGGAGGACCGCCACACCTCCAGATGGTGGGGATGATATCCTAATTTGTGCCGTGTCGTGCGAAGGTGGAATTCGGCGGCAGGAATCAGGTTGAACAGCTCTTCGGAACACTCCCCGTGATAAAAGACACACAATGAAGCGACGTCTCTACGCAACACGACACCCGACAATTAGAGCTGCTCTGCGTTGCACGCGGTCAAATGGATCGAGCTGATACTGGGGTGCGCCAGACCAGAGATGACATCAATACTCCATGTGTGGCCGGACCTGCGCTTTGTAGAGCGCTAGAATATGGGCCGGCTTGAAGAATTTCCGTGCTCTTTTGATGACGCCCAGCTTCTTCGAAGCCAATTTGGCTTTGCCCTCTAGATGGCCACGGAATTGGCAATCGCTCGAGATTTTGAGACCCAGTATTCCGATACTAGGCTAGGCTTTAAGGGAGTTAGCTTAAGTTTTATCGATGAGCGGTGATACGACAAATGGGGTTTTTTTAGTGGTAAACGCGCAAACTTGAGTCTTCTGGGGGTTAAAATGGACAAGGTTCAATTAACCCCATTCCGCGACCTTCTCGAGAGAGGACTCGATAGAAGACACAAGTTTCCTTGGCTACTGCAACGGCGCAGACACTAGGATCAACCGAAGGGAAACAAACCGTGCCCCAATGCAAAAAAGGAACGCAACCTATCCCAATCTGCTGACTGATGCCCAATGTGGCTATCCACGTCCGGGAGCCGCGTTGGCGACTCAACCAATTGGGACAGACGATACTCCAATGCAAAATTATGCAAAGATCGCCCTGCCTAGTCTGTGGTACATGATCCAAGCCATTCGGCATTGTGCCCGTTGAAATCACCCAAGACTACGATTTCTGCGGGATCTGTACAAGCACGTCGTCAATTGCCGTTTGAACGCAGCCCATGAGGTGATCGGTTTCGGAATTCAAATATTGTTGGGCTGTCATTTTAAACTTAGTAATAGGGTCAATTATTGTAATAAATTTTTGTTCATTGACATGTTTTCTAACTAAAACAAAAAAATCACTACCAAAAAAATCGATATAAAAGCAAGCATATTGATAATCATTGCAATAAAAATTTAGGTTTTTAAGCTTTCTTGAGACACTGAAACAATCTAAAGTGATTTTTATTTTTACGAAATTACCATTTATGGTACCTTTTCGTTTCAAAAAATTAAAAAAAAATTGATGAACTGTGCGATCTGAATTATACCTTATGGTATGGCTGCAAGAGCCCTATTTCTTTAATTAAATATAATATTTTTTGGTTTTACGGTCATATACCCGTAATTTTCCCAGGGCAAGCAAATTGAGGATTAGTAGGTGATGATGCTTCATGGATACCTTCAAATGAAGCACGTATAACTGACTAACAGTATTCTTCATCCACTAAGGTTAATGATCCAAGCGATTAAGAATTTTAGATTATTATCTGACATAAATACGGCGCGCGCCTATAGTTTACATAGTATCATTATTTCAGCCGGAAGACGTCCACTGTTAGACAATGTGAAACTTTGTAATAGGCAATACATGTATAGGTTCTTACATACAATATAAAGTTTTAATATATATATAACGTAGGTATGTTACACATTTCACATTGCAGAGCTACCTCCTAGCAACCAGCACAATCGAACAAGCATAATTTAGTTGGTAAATTGTTATACATTCAAAAATAATCCAATAGGAAATTATAATATATAGATTCGACAGACCTTCAGCGATAAGGGGAGAGCAGGTAGAATTCGTACAGCAGTGGTCATATTATTACCAGGAGTGGGACAGACGCCTTAAAGTGACGTTTTCAGAAGACTGCAGTGCCATCTGTTAGTTGGCCCGAAAGCTTTGGCAGCTGTCAAGGGCTTTGAAACCTTTCAACTTTTCTGTGTGTTACTGCCCACTGGTCATAAAATGGCGGCTACGTCTAGCGTTTGTAGCATGTATGTAGCTCTCGTGTTCGATTTTGCATATTTTCACTACCAAATCTATCCTTTATGTTCTAATTTACAAAATTAGATAACTCTACGCGCAATTTCAACATGGTAAAAAACTGCAATACCTACATTAAAAAGAAGAGTTAGTTATTTAATTGCGTCAGAACATTAAAAATGAATTTTATAATTTCGAGCTTATATATAGTTATTTTCGGGGTCAATCTCCAGATGGAGCTAGTTTTCAAATAGACAGCTCATAATGCGTAGAGAGGGCTCGACGAGTTTCGTTGGAACGACGAGTTACGTGTTTTCAGGCTGCGTAAGTTATTTTTCGATGTACCTTTGAACGTGTTTAATACAAGTTTTTTTTGATCAAATTGTGTTATAATTTCTTATGACTCATGAATTGATGCCGTAGTTTATAATGTCAGTGTTCAATTTGGGCTAACTTTGACGGTTATTTTTATATTAAATTGGTTTGTCAAATATTTGGGTTGGGGCACCTTCGTACAGTTATGAATGGGGTGGATTCATACTGTACGACTGCTCCCCTTGAGGTCAGATAATGTAATGTAACTAAGACGATATTTTATTACAGAATCATACCGCGAATATATGTGAAGGGGCAAGACCCCTACTAACTGGAGAGGTAGTTGGAGATAAGGCCCAGACGTATATGGGATCCTAATCAACACAGCAGCCCTCTTTGCTGTCAGAGCCATTTGCCTTAATTTCATCAACTATAGGATTTATAACACCAGAAATTATCAGACCCTAAATTAGACAGAAATGCATGGAAAACATCAAAGAATGGAATATTGCCAAGAGATTCAAGAATATATTATGCTGATACTCCTGAAAAGAACAGATTGGAACTGAAACACTTAAGACACATAAGCTATCCATATTTAGGTTGAAATATTACTTCAAATGAATGAATGAACTAAATCAGTTTGCGATTAAATTTCTTGTCAATTTCACGTCAATCTAAAATGGATAGCTTTAATGACGTCGTGGTAAGAATTAGCAAAGCAGTTCATTTTAGGTTGTCAATTGAATCGAAATAAGAGTTCATGGTAGGCCCGCTGGAAAACCCGTGTACAATGTGCAATAAAAGATCCGTTACCTATTGTTTGTGTGCCAATTCGTAGTTTTGATTAATAAATACCAATGAGTATATAAGTAATATTGATTAATTCATTAAGGAAAGAAGAAAACTTTACAAAAATTGTTTTCCTATTTTGATTTAACTACAACTGATCAATTGTTTCATATTTATAAATACTAGAGTGTAAAAAAAAACAATATTGTTAATTATTACTATCATTAAGGCCAATTCTCAGTTAATTTTGATCTCAATAAAGCTTACGTTGAGTATAAATGGCATTTTAATCACGTTGTACGAAGGCTCACCACATGTACGAATGTGCCTCACGCCGTGTAAGAAGTACTTACCCCGCGTTGCATTCGTACAATTTTATTTTTTGGAAAAAGCACCACAACTTGGTTATACAACATCGTATCAACATTCAACTATGTATTATTATAACCAGATATGCTAGTAATATAGCAGTATTAAATATATTTTCAAATAGCTAAAATATAACATTTTACAAGCCTTAGAGTAAAAAGTGTACGAATCCTACCTGTTCTCCCCTAATGAGCCAATTTTAATTTAATATATTAAATGTTTATATCTTAAAATGAGAACAATCAAATGTTATAGGAGAATAATAACTTAGTAGGCATAGAAATGAGAAGGTAGCAAGTTAACATATTTAGAATCTGTCAAATACAAGGGTGCAAGCATGCCCTAAAAATAAAACTGACTATTAACATGTATAATAAATATATTAAAATTTAATATCACAACAACTGGTTACAACAATTGTAAGTTATAAGTTATATTCTATCGTCAACACTTTGTGCTTCGTTTTTATATGTGCGTCCGTATGTGTCTTCTGATATGCCTTGTACGTGCAATCCATGAAGGGACATCTGAACATAGGTTCTTTTCCACATTCGTACGTAACATGCCGTCTGTACGTACTCTTGTGCCGATATTTTCTCTTACATTTTTCACATTCATAGTTGATATCGTAAGGAGACCAGAAATTTTCACTCTTCATTGGTAGCGGCAAAATCATTCCCGACTTCTGTATCATTTTGTAATAATCCACTTCACCTGAAACAATGAAAGCATTCTCTAATATTTTAGTATCAATATCCAACGTTGGTTGCTACTTCTGACTACCTACCTAGAGCTACGAAGTTACAATATTTGTGCCTCTATAATGGTTCTAGCTGTTACAATAAATCAATACTGTTTGTTAAATCAAGAACATTTATTCACGTACACAAGTGTAAGAAAAAACAAACCACACCGCTGAAAAAACTAAAAAAAAACAGAGTAGGTACATTTTGTGCATATTTGTAACAATAAGTAGGTATGAAATGTTTAACGGTCAGTATAATAAAACTAAGCTGCAATTTCTACCCATACTATTACTATAGGACTGCATAAATTTAAACATGGCTTAAACACGTCTTTTGTTTATCAGTGTCTATGTGAGCGACGTCTGGCTGACGCGTGACGTCAAAAACAAAGACACGGATTTGTAATAGAACTTTCTTAAAACAAGTGTTCAACACGGGTTTAACATTTTTTGTAGTGACACCGAATATGTCTTTAAACCTTTATCATACTTTTTAATCTCACTTTTAACAATTTACCACTTCACCTACATGTTCAATAATATTTGATATGTTACGTACAGATCTTTCATAAGATAATATTTTTTGTAGATTATCATTCCATCTTTAGATCACTTAATTATTATTATACTGACCATTAAAATATTATTTACAATTAAGTTTGTTCAAATAGGTATTTGTGTTACGATTATGTAGGGAAAGCTAAGCAGTTCGGTTGTTAACTGTTTCTTTTAAATTTAGAACTCAAATGTCAGAGATATCCTTTATACAAAAAGAAAAAACACCCCTATTTAAATATTATAGTTTTTTAAGACAACCTTTTTTGTGTATTTTGAAGTATAAATATATAAAGAATATCTTTGAGCTTTGGCGTACAATAAACAACTAGATTCAAAATCACGCTCATAAATTGTCTGAAGCAAAACTCTGCCTACGCTTAAGTGTTCGTTCAGTTGTGTTTCGAGTGAAAATATATATAGAGGTAAGAGTAAGAGTGTCATATTTCAGGTAAGTGCCCTCTGGACTTAATAAAATCGTGGAACTTAACGTTTTTCATTATTTTGCTTATAATTGTCATAATTTCATTTCAATTGCTAAAATGATATTGCCTCGTGTTCGCGTCAGACCTTTTAATGAGTGTATTTATTACACTTCGAAAATTACTGCCACGAAATGAGGTGTAAATTTTAATGAATGTTTTCTGTATAACTTTAATGTATACGTATAAACAACGCCGCTCGGAAATATTTTAACGACCTTTTAAGAGGCGATTGGGAGTATAGTTGTTCATTGTACCGTCGATGAGTACATTTTATTATCAAAACCATTTCTTCAATTTCCTGCGAAACATTAACCTAATAAAATTAACACAAATTACATCTCTCCATAATTAACCTGCGGCTTCTTTCTCAACATAACTCAACAAGTAATTCTAAACTACCCAAAAAGTTGCTGCTCGTAACATCAGTCTAAAATACTATCACTTTAGCAGGCAGGATTTTTATGTTCCAGCCGTTTATACAGTATGCATTATATGGAAGACATCTATTAAATATTTGTTATGACATGTAAATTATTGTACATTAATAGCAAAAATGGTTATGAAGAGATAAAAGGGTCGATTTGAATAAATTAATTATTGAATGGGACGTATTTTACGCACTAATAAAATAATTACAATACTATAAACATTAAACCACAAACAACATAATGAGAATAAAAATTGAGACTAAGAAATGAAAATTTGCATTCATTTTCATCCCTAGCTTTTGGACAGTACTAGCATAAATAGGGTTACTGGTAACCAACGTAATAAGCCACCTTAGGTAAATCAAGACCAACAACTGATTAATTCAATAATAAAAAACATTCAGCCGTTCTAAAATTATCTTAACACACCATTTTCGTGAGCTAACTCAGTGCAGTGCCTTCAATCATCTATCATACATATAAACTGGTGTTCACAATGCAAAAATTAATTTCGTGATGGCTCACGCCAGTATAAGAACAATAGAACCATTGGAGACTTCATAGCTCGACACTGTCGTCTACCAGATAAGGCCTAGGCCGCACTTCGGTTAAACCGCAGCGGTTTTTAAGTGTGTGAGTTTGACACAAGCAAACAAAACCGCCTCAAAATTTGTAATTCACAGAACTTAGTACACACAATTTATCAAAGCTGGCAACCGACATATGATAGTAATTGAAAAATGTATCTGGGTGTTCTCTTAAAATTTTATTGAGTGGAGCTGAGCAGAGCTTCCACCGAGTGACTCCAATTGATTGCAACCGACATATGATAGTAATTGAAAAATGTATCTGGGTGTTCTCTTAAAATTTTATTGAGTGGAGCTGAGCAGAGCTTCCACCGAGTGACTCCAATTGATTGAGTGTTAAATTGTTACTCGAACATTTCTGGACCGATTTAAAAAAAAATTAAGCTTTCGAAATTTTCTAGGTTTTTGTAGACAGAATTTTGACTTGATTCAATTATTATAATTAAAAACAAACACGATTTACAAATTATTTTAAATGAGCACGCGCTATTTATATTTATTTTAAAATTAAGCCGATTGATCAAATCCTGTTTGATTAATTTTGTTTTGTACACAGACTTAGTTTACCTCGCTTCGCTCAAATATTCGCCGCAGCGAAGCGGTACGGCGAGCGACTGCATCCTAATATTTATTATGAAAGAAACCTCTAATGTACGGCTAGTTAGTGGATGTATTCAATATTTGCAAAATTTTCGTTGACTTTTTTTTTGTAGTACCACAACAATACATAAATCGCGGTATGTCCGTCTCAAGCGGTTTCACGGCTCTCCCGAAAAAACCTTAGTGCGGCCTAGGCCTAAAATTTATAGAACGACAATAATGTACCTATTATATTATGGTTTGACAAAAGATCTTGATGTATCTAAGCTAGTCTAACATTTCGAGTTACAGGTTTGTACGTTAGTTACCAGTAACCCGATATTGCCATATCTGCCTGATATTCATGATAGTGGAAGAACCGGATTAGACTCAACAGAGAAGTTTTACATTCACGTTTTGCAAGCGCGAATATAAGTAATTTTAGAGTAAACTTTCTAGACAGGTACAATGAATAAGATATAATTTCAAAACTTCTCCATTACGAGATAAGTATGGTAAAATCAGGTGGGTTAAATTATCAGTAAAAACGCAATTTTAATACCAATAAGAAACGTACGTTTGTTTAAAGTACGAAATATTGCAAGTATTCAAAATAAAAAAAACCGAGACTCAAAATTATTTTTCTACTGTTAAGGTGCTTCCACATAGAATTTTTAAAACGTTTATTAAAATGAAATTTTTTTGTAATTTTTAATGACATTATTTGAAACAAAATGTAAATACTAATTCTTTTAAGGCATACAGCGCACACCTATATTGTCTGGAAAGGCACAAATTTTACTCTTCAATGGTAATTACAGTATTTTAAATTTAATAAATATAATATTAAAATCTTTAAATATTTTCTTAAAACATTATTATAAATTATAATTTGTATATAAGGCACTTACATTTCTTAATCTAGAACCGACTGGAAGATTCTTTGGTTTAGAATAAATATTGCTTTTTGAACTATCATTGGTAACTTATTTAGTTTAACAAATGCAATAATTAAATAGAAATAACAGGAATACTGAACTATAATACCAACTATTACAAAAAACGCGAGTTAAAATTTAATTAATATAAATTTCTTTGGTAACGAGGAACACGCACTAAACGATAACAAGAACAATAATTAACAATATACTTAAATATGTATAAAATTATCGAAAATTTGTCTTACAATAGTCTTATGTGGTAATATTATTATATCATACAAAGTTTAGTATTTGGCATCACCTACTTGGTGCTAACTTTTTGGTAACTAGTATTATGCGTTAGATTTCTATCACATACACATTATGCTGCTGCCGTATTTAAAACTTAAACATAACGATAACATTAACAATGTTATAATAATGACAAACAAATCAATATATACTAGTAATGAAAAGGAAAACCTTAAATATACAGGTAAATTGGTTTTAGAAACATCTTTCAATATATTATTCGACTTGGATGGATAGGTAAGTTCTCTAATTCTAAGTGAACAGGTTGAAAACTAATGAGTAATGGCAAGACTATCTTGATACACTGGTGTGCTGCCACTTCTTCAAATCTGTGAGTTAAGTATAACGTCCCGGGTTAATGTCGCGATCTGAAACTGTCACATAGGTAAAGTTAGAAATGTAACTCAATTATTTACAAGAAACGATGCTTCAATTGTACAGTGAATATCAAATAAGCATCTACAGTGCATAACAACTCGTATAACCCGCGCTATTACCACGTCATCCGCAATGTTAGTGAACAACCCCGCTATACCAGTGTTAGGAATGAATGCGAGTTAGGTACTGACATGGAACCCCAGCGGCCGTGTCATTCCGAAACGAAATCCACCTTCTCCGGCAGGTCTTTGTGCAGGTGCCGCTCGTGCAGCAGCAGATTGTGTTTCTGGTAGGCGCGGTAGACGCAGTAGGGACACTTGAAGCTGGGCTGTTTCCTGCACTCGTACTTGATGTGGCGCTGGAGCGAGCCCTTGTGCTTGTATTTGTTGCCACAGTCCACGCACTCGTACAGGGTCCAGCCGGCCTTCCCTCCCCCCAGCCCCGCCCCGTACCCCAACAGATAAGGAGTGTACAACTGTGCAACTGAAAGTAAACGCAAACCAAAAATAAATACGTGCAGATAATAAGCCAGCGTCGACCAAGCCAAGCCACCCTACCAAATAGTGTGCTACCGCAAGCCAATAATAGATAAATGCACCATGTCTCCCATATTATGTATGACACAATACTGTCATTTACACTAACGCTACGACCGCTAACTGTAAGTGTTCGCCACATGCACACAGACAACGGGACCGCCGACTATCTCGTAGAACACATGCTCGACAGACCCGCAGTAATGGAAAGGTTAAGAAAAAGAAAGTGACATGCAATGTTAGTTACCCGAATTAATAAATGTAGGATTAAAGAGAAAATACTCAACCTGGGTTGGTGATCAATTCAAACTAGAAATATATCAAGAATAGCAACTTTATTAAAATACAAAAATGTTATAAAATACAATCAAATGCAATGAATCACTGCAACTTATTGTCAGATCAGTACACAATACATATATAGGTATATCGGTGTGGACGAGTCACAGTCCACAAACAACGTGAACTTAGTACACACGTAACGTTATAAATCCTAATGACTAATTTTCAAAGGCACTTTGTATTTTCATATAAGATGACTCGATTTGTACTCAGTGAGCTTTAAACATCGATTGTACGCTTGGTAACTCAAGACTGACGCAACGCGGCTGCGACGGCAAAATGTTAATCATACAAACTGTGGTTGTATGGTTCCCGTTAGGATTTCGGCATTAATTTGTATCAGTTTAGCGTGAGCTGGACAAAAAGTTTCGACACAGCCGCGTTAACTTCTAATCGCTAAATGGTAAAATATAACTTAATCTACGTTGGAAGATACAGAATAAGAACTCGTCCAAATAGTTCGGCGGCTCATTTATATAGTAAACGACAACAATAAGGCACTCGTAACCTCTCAAAAGTCTCACTAACAAATAAATTGGTCCCAAATATAACATCCAACAACTACACATCAACTAACGGACACCGAACGCCGCTTCATATCCGGTATTCGTATCATAATATAAAATAAATGCATTAAGTGTAAAGAGATCTAAAAATAATCCAATTTAAACATTTAACTTATGAGTATTACAAAAATAATGGAACATGCATTATGGCAAAACCTTGCTCAATAAGCGATTAATATAGCTTCATTGTCGACTAACACTATCATTTACAATCGGCTTCCGGTTCGACCCGACTGCCGAACTAACTTAATCTCGGTATAAAACTTATATCTACTGCAAAACTGAGTAGCTACTTTTAGACAGTCTAATTTTAGTAACTGCGATTGGTAACAAAAAAATATTTTAATAAACTATTTCTCATACAGCGAACTAGCGTGGCTAACGGCGCTCGCAAACGCGACGAGACCGCAACAGGAATGGATCATTTACACAATAAATGCTGTACATTGAACATATCGACTCGTATAAAGCGTAACTATAACTGGATAAATGCAACGGTCGCGCTCGCTGCCAGCGCACGCACTACCGCCTACGGCTCACCCGACACCCGAGTAATTCGTGAATAAATTCATAGAGTATTAGAGCGCTGACGTCACGAGACGCCAATATCACAAGAGATTACATCATCACATCTATCACAAACGGTTGAACTGGAAATGTGGCAATTCGAATACTGACACGGCGGCTAGGTGCACGCGTCCACGTTGTCCTGCTTGATGTAGTGCTCGGGCTTCATGTGGACCTCGCGGTGCATGCGCTCCATGTGGCGCGCGATGTGCATCTTCTGCTTGGCGCGGTACACGCAGTAGGGGCACTGGAACTGGGGCTCCTTGCCGCACTCCCACTTCTGATGGTTGCGGAGCGACGACTTCAGCTTGTACACGCGGCCGCAGTCGGGGCACGTGAAACTGGGCTCGGGCGCAGGCGAGGGCGCCGCACGCAGCCCGCCCACCAGCGGCAGCCCCAGCCGCGCCGACCACTGCTCCCAGGTCAGCCCCAGCCGTCCGAACGCGCCCTCCTCCGCCACACCTGAAACCCCACACTCCTGTAGCCTCTCGCACCTCGCCGGCACCCGGGTTAACAGACAGACAAGCGCGTGTTATATACATACAGATACTATACACTACATACACATACATACATGACTACTGTGAGTGACACTGAGTGCTGTGATCGAAAGCGTTGCGAAAGGAGAAGTAAAAAAAAGAACGTAAAAGAAATCATAACGTTTATTTTAAATGAATTGGCATGAGGGAAGATGGGCCGTTATGTAGGGAGGGCCCGGACTGTCGACCGACCGGATCGACTGCCGGTCGACACATTAGTCACTTCGGTTGGTATTTAGTAACATTTTGTGTTATATGAATGTAGTCTCCCGACCCATGGGCTTTCGTGGCTACCTGAAAGTATTAATTAGATTAGTATGAACCAAAGAAAAAAAAAACAGAAAACGAAAAACAAATGTAACAAGTAAAGCTAGTGGTACCACTCATGCACCATGCTCAATTAAAAAAAAACTGACTTACCCCACGGAAAAGGGATAAAAATGAATGCAAAATAATATTAAAACAACATAAGCTATAATTAATTTTATTAAACTTCTCTACCAAATAAACCCCAATATATTCATATAAAATCACACTAAATGATTACTATAACCTACATCTCGTAATAACATTAGAAAACAACGAACATTTAGTTCTAGCTAATACATGAACTTAACAAACGTGATATGGTGGAACATTGCGTACGCCGCTACTTCACAATATAAACTAATACTGACTTTGGTCAAATAGCTTGTAAACCTATGTTAACAAAAATATCAACAGTACAATAATATGATAAACAACATCTTATAAACTTTATTGCGAATTACAATATCAAACAATATCATATATAATTTTCTCTATGAACACATCAATAATTTAAATATCCCAGTACACCGAAACCGTCACAATAAATATTTAACTAAGGGTAACATGGTAGGCACTTCATGAGCTAACGATACGATGGACGTCCTGCGCTGGGAGCGCACTCCGCCTCGCGGTAAGGCACGCCGGTGGCAACTTACACTTAACCTAATAAATAATTTTCATTTACTTTGGATTCAATATAATTAATTTGGGAAGACAGTAGTGGTCCCTCGATTCACGATCATAATATCTATGTCTGTGGAACGTTCACAGCTCACCCGTGATCCAAAAACACACAGACAACACGATTAACTAATATCTAACATTAATATCATTGCACTCGATGAAATTTGGAATTGTCTCACGTTAGGAATGTTAGGAAACTACAAACTAGAAATTCGAGTTGATATCGTAACCATCGCCTCGGCTTGGAGTGATCACGGATACGAAATGATACGGTTCTATTGTCGGTGAGACTACGTGGTATCTACTTATATTTGGCACGCGCTGCCGCCTCGACAATACTAGGGTCAGTCTTAACTAATAGAATAGACTCTAAAACAGAAAAATCAACAATTACTAACTAATGCCGTTAGGGAATGTGCACGATTACGTTACTAATATCTAAAGTGTAATAAAGTTTGTCAACAAAAATAAAATATAAATTAACTTATTGCAGGACCGATTTGGTTAGGTATCTACTTTGGTGTGAACGTTGGTCGACGTGACGCGTCAGTCGCGGCGCTAGACGGGCGTCTTCTTGTTGCGACGCACCTTGTTGCTGGCGTATATGTACCACTCGGTGTTGTGGTGCTTGCGGATGTGCACGCCGAGGTTGCCGCGCTGCTTGGCGCGGTACGAGCAGTACGGGCACTGGTGCGACGGCGCCTTGCCGCCGCACTCCACGTTCTCGTGCCGCCGCAGCGTCGACTTCCAGCGGTAGCGCTTCCCGCAGTGGCGGCACTCGAACTGGCGGCTGGCGTCGTCCGAGCTGTTGCCGTCGCGCTTGATCTTGACGTCTTTGGCGAGGTCGGCGGCGTAGGGCCCGTCGTAGTAGGCCTCGTCGTCCGGCAGCACGATGTCGTCCGTGTCGTCGTACTCGGGCTCGGAGTCGGGCTCGTCCGGCTTGCTCTTGTACTCCGAGTTGTTGTTCTGCAGCAGCGCTTGCTGGAAGAAATGCGCCTTGATGGTGTCGGGGATGGGCGCCACAGCAGCGGGAGCGAGCGCGCGCTGCACCGACAGCAGCGACAGCAGCGCGGACGGAATGTCCTTGTGCAACTCTGAAATGCGACATATTATACGTATTGCAAACAAACGACGGCTAAAAGCGGCGCTACTAGTACGTCTTGTTAATACTACCAGGCTAAAATAAAGGAACCAAAGAAATGCGTTATGGTAATAAAAAAAATAAAATAAACAAATTTCGGTTAGAAATTATAAGGCAAAGCTTCTAATTTCATGCAAACATGCACACTCCGAGTTACCGGCTCGTATCTTCCCATAAGAACGCGCAGGAGCACAATTAAACGCACAAGGTGTCGAATAAAATCGTTTAATGTGTCAAAAAATATCAATAATATCAATGTTACATATCGCAAAGATTCATTTAACACTAAACATACAATAATAATACCATACATATAAGGAAGATCATTAAGGCACTATGTAAGTGAGATTTATATCCACTGGACACTATCTCACGTAATAACAAGAGGATAAGCTTAAGTATTTGCCCTTAACTAGCCAATCTCAATTGCTAACACACTTTCACTAAGTTGGTCCCGGTGACCAACTTCTGATCCATGGTTGCTGACAGTCTTTTAGGTTTCGATTTTTGTTCGCCTTCTAAACTTAGGCCTTCTTACGTCCATCATCAAAGTAGATCAACCACTGGTGACTGACTGGTATACTTAATAACAATTTCAAATAAAATGGACGAATTTTTCTCTATTCACAGATTTGTTATTTAGTACCTATATTCTGACCCTAGTTAGTCGGCGGCGAGAGCCTTGGGCGCCGCGGGCTGCACCTTGTCGGGGTGCTTCTTCTCCACGTGCTTCTTCAGCTCGTTGCGGCGATGCTTGCTGTAGGAGCAGTGCGGACACTTGTACTGCGGCTCGCGCCCGCACTCCAGCGTGATGTGTCGCACCAGGTTCTTGCGCGCGTTGTAGCTGCGCTGGCAGTTGGGGCACTTGTAGCCCTTCTCGCCCTTGTACTGCGCGCGCGGCGCCGGGCTCAGCTCACTCTTCACCGTGGTCTTGTTCTCCTTGCTGTCCTCGGGCTGTGGCTCACTCTTCGGCGCTGGCGGCGGCGAGACCGGTATTTTCGTGACAGTCTTCAAAATAGCCAACGTGGTCGTTGTAGCATTTTCTTCGCATACTTTTTTGCTTCGAGTCATTATACTATGCCGAGCGACCTTCGGACCTGCAAGAGGAAAGCGACCGATAGAAAACTTGATAACGCACAAGGCGATTCGGTGCAAAACTAAAATAAAAACCAAAATATCACACAAACTAATGTATTACGTAAAAAAAATCATAAGTAACAAAAAGTAAATGATCTATAAAATCAACTAGTTTATGAGATCCATTCAAAACAAAATGTATACTTCTAAATTAATCAACAAAAACAAAAAAGGCACTTGGCTTCATTTAAAAAATAATTAACAAAAATATAATATTATGTATTAGGAACATGATTTGAGTTTCGAACCCTCTTAAACAATCCATGTTTTGAGTTCGTATCTAATGAGCAGATAATACTTGAGTCACATAACAATAAAGCAAAATAGAGTGCAAAAAAAATATGAAAGCATATATAAATTCTATGTATGTTTTTGTGCAATATGGCTTGCGAGGGTTTTGTTCTGCGAGTACTTCTTCCCGCACCGATCGCACGCAAAAAGTTTCTTGGTCACACATTCATATTTCTCGTGGCGCAGCTTGTTCCTCCGGTATTTGTACTTTTTGATTTTGCAAATCGAACACGTGTATCGTCTCTCGGACACGGCTATTTTGTTTTTTTCTTTCTTTATTTTCTTTCCGCGTTTGAATTCTGACTTGACAGCGATCGTGGCGCGCTTGCGAGGGCCGCGCTCGGCTGGCACTACTTTGTCGTCGAAGTCGGGTTTCTTTAGGTGGCCACGGGTTAGTGGGGAGATAGATTTATCGTATTGCATGAGGCTAATGAATGATTTGTCTGCAAGGTTAAATAGAAAGCTATCAAGAGTGAAGAAGCATAGAGATTAAATAAATGCATGATTTGATGGTTATATACAGACGCTTAGTGCTATAAATAAAAGCGCTTCAGGCATGCTCGTCGCGTCGAGGGCACGAACGTGTCTGTACTCATGTCCCTATTTACAAATGTACATATACAGTTCCATAAAGTAGTCGATATGGTATGAAATGCGCATCCACCAACAACCAGCTGTCGACGGCAACTGCTTACACTAACACATAGAAGTTCAACTTGTTGAAACGTATTGAACCGCGTTTTTAGTTGGCTCAGGACCGAACTCACCACCGGCAGCTCAACTTATAGTTGGTGCATAGTGGAAACGCGATTCAAAACGGGAAAACAGTTCAACTTCATTAGCGACCTACCTAGTTGTGAACATGCAACGTTCAGAACTTCAAAACATGAACTGCTCAAGTAAAACTGCAGTGAAATCACATGTGAATGCAAAATTATAATAAAAAATATAAATAAATAAGCCTGATAACCACACTACTATATAAAATGTATTTACCTGTAGGTCCGCGCGGCTAGTGTTTCCTGTCGCACAATCTTGTCACTGATACGGGCTACGTGTTTAAGAGTCGCGGACAGGTCGCGGAATTACAAAAAAGAATCAACTCCGCCGAACGCGTACATACATGCACAGATCGAGTATTAGGTATATATAATTTAGTCAACATATACATACAATATATAAATCTTACTCACCCTCCTGTCCCCCGGCCACCGTTATTTAATTAAGAGAATTAACAATACCGGTTGTTACTGTATCTCATGCTCACACTCAAATACTAAATATTATGTATGTAGTTAACATGCAATGACTGACAGCCGACACATAAAGCGAATATACGAATCTCATACTTACCTTGGTGTACCTCGCCCGAGCGGGCTACATTATCGAAAACCTTTACCAAAAATACCTCATTACCTTTCACTCTGAAATTTTAACAATGGATATATGGTGTATAGAGATAAAAATGTTGTATAGTATAAGTATTAGTATATGATAATATTATTAGGAATTAATATAGTTGGTTTGTAGTTTCACATGTGAAAACACTGGCACTCACGAGTCCGCTTGTTGTATATAGATCATACATGACAATAAATATATTAATTAAAGCTGTCTAGTTTCAGATTATGGGAAGACATTGCGCATTTCATCCGTTCCTTCATGTTGGAGCGGTCAGCTCTGCTGGCTGTCAATAGACACAGGCAGAGTTGATCGTTCCAACAAACAATTACTTGACATCCCACAGAACAACTAGCATTGCACGTAGTGTATCAATGATGCCGACGAGGGACATATCAACGGCAATGCGAGTTGTTGGCTTATAGATTGCCACAGACAACATGTATCTTGAAGAAAAGCGATATTGTCTGTGGCAATGTAAACAATTTGCCGCTTACCTTGAGAGTCCCGGACACTGTCATTAGAGTTCATTATTTCATCTTGAGATCTTTCCATATGCCATTGAAAATCTGAAATATTATAAGTATATTGATTTTTTGAAATAAATACACAATAACAAAATAAAAAGACATTAATTTTGTTAATGATTGTTACATAGGTTTTCAAATAACTTCATCATCATCATTTCGGCCGGGGACAAAGGCCTCCCTCAAAGGTCGCCATGACGATCGGTCTTGCGCTACCCTCATCCAACCTATTCCGGCGATCTTGACTAGATCTTTAGTCCATCTTGTGGGATGCCTGCCAACACTACGACTACCGGTACTCGGTCACCATTTGACGACTTAACTGTCCCAAAGACCATCTGTCCATCGAGCTATGTGCCCTACCCACTGCCACTTCAGTTTCGAAACGATCTGGGCTACGCCGCTGACTTCGGTTCTCCTACGCACTTCCTCATTTCTGATGCAATCTCGCAGGGAAACGCCGAGCATAGCCATCTCCATTGCCCTCTGACAACTGGCAACACACACTGGTTAAAAACCTTCGTCTTCAGATACTGTGGTATTTTTGGCGAAAAGATTTTATGGAGCTTCCCGAATGCTGCCAAATACGAGTTGATTCGACGAGTTACCTCTTTCCCGAAAATGAGTCTGCCAACCGGATTATTTGTAAGTAGACATACTCTTCAACAATTTCGAGAATACAGTTCCCAACTGTTACGGGAGTAGGTGCGACATGGGCATTAGACATGATCTTACTCTGACCCATGTTTATTTTAAGACCTACTAGGGGGAACCTGGATTGTGGTCATCGAGCATATGGCTTAAGTCTTCCATGGTCTCTGCCATGATTAAGATATTACTGTGTTAGGAAATCAAAGAAAGTACCTAATATTAAGTTAATAAGACAGACAATGTATCTCAAGAGAGCATCAGTGTATATTATTTTTGCAAAAATCAATGCTATTTTATTTATTATTTTAAGAGGTCAAACAAGTGTACAAAGCTATTATCAAGTGTTTAATACTTTCCTACAATAGGAGAGGTATCCTGCTGAGCATTGAGGTATGTGTGAGGTACTCATCTTGTATCATCATAGTACCTAACACCGCACAATGTTCAATCCATAATTATGACTGCAATCATCCAGATGGTGGAGATGATAGCTTATGGGGTATGGTGTGTTGGTTTAACTCGGTGACAGGAATCAGTTCAAACAGCTCTTCAGAACATTCTCCATGATAAATGTGGTTACACACAATGCAGTCACATGTCTGAACTGATACTGCAACCAAACTTACTTGACTTTTATTTTCCATAAAAGATGAAACGAGTTCCTTTATTACGACTATTTACTTTTTTAATCAACAGTTGTATCAAAAAAAAAAATTGAGATATTTCAAAAAACATTCCGAAGCTGTCCATTGCTTCTTTTAATATTCTAAATACGTTTAGAGCATATATTGTTTAATATTTCACATCATAAAAGTGAATAGATATTCCATGAATTGTTTGAAGTGGAGGTGAAGGTTCGCTCGCTCCACACAGTGCGGTTTTCAATGAACTTTCTTCCACATACTGCAAAATCTTCCTTATGCGGTGTTTGCGGGACGTACGGCGGTGATCACTTACTCCCAGGTGACTCGTACGCTTCTCTCTGTTCTGTTATTCCATATAAAGAAAGAGAATTGTAGTAGTGTGGTGAAGCAATAGTAGTAAGTACTCACTGCGCACAACGTCATGTGTGGGTGTGGGCTGGTCGCGCGGCTCGTCCAACGTGAGGTCCTCGACGCCGTCGCGCGACACCTCCTCCTTGCACGACACGCTGTCACTCGTCAGCGCCAACGCCGCTCCGACCCCTTCCGCCACCGCGACCCCCGCGGCGACCGCCTCCGATGACGTCATCTCGCTCGACATGCGCCGCGCTTTCTTGCGGCGGCGAGTGGGGCTCATGGAGCCCTCACGACTATCAATGCTATCATCGCGCACCTGCCGATATTCGATTAGTTTAAACACATGGTGAAAACGTCGGAAGAAATTGAGTTTAGAGTTAACCTCTATTTTGAGCAGCAATGGACGCACACTAATGTGGGGTTTACACGGGTGACTAAAGCCGCACGATTTTAGCCGCGCGGCGTAAATCGACCGTCTAAATGGCAATTCGACTAGGTCGCAAGTGACTTAAGCCGCAAGCATGTGACTGGTGACTAAAATCGACTGGCAGGCGATCGCCAGCCGCATGAAGGAGTGTTTCGCGCATGTTGTACCCTACAGCGATTCTACGCACATATCGTTTCGTTAAACAACCATGAATAAAAATAATACCATACAGTTTTTGGAATGCTACGATAGGCATCCATTCTTATTGAACCCAAAAGAACAAGATTACAGGAACAATAATTTACGTTTAGCGGCTCTCAAATCAAAGAAATGCGTTTGACCACGCAATTTTAGTAGCCTGTGTAAATGGGCTAGCGATGCGGCTTGGTGAGGCAATTTGTGAAGCGACTAGCCGCACGGCGAAAATCGACCTGTGTAAACGCAGCATAACATAGTGTCATACAAATCGCGAGTGTAAGACGTAGCTTGTCACGCACAGTAAAGTATTAAACCTGGCCTGTTTTTATCGGTTTTCTAACTGCAAGAGACTATGTGGACGTATAAATTATCTAAGGCTGAATCATATAAACAAAAATCTTAATATTTTTGCTATGCTCAGTAACTGAAAACTGTTTAAAAAATGCATTTCATTGACAATTCATCACTCACGCGCTAAGCTGCAATTTATATCGGTTAAGTATTTCTACGGAAAGATCAATAATTGTTAGATAAAAACGCTTCGAAACGCTTCTATAACATAATATTTTACTGTCTGTATAAATTTATCTATAAATTAGTTTCCTAATGATTGAAACTCGTAGATTGTGACAGCCATTAATTCATTGGCTGACTACGTGCTCCGTCAATAGTAGAGGCATTTAGTGAGTATTGAATAAAATGTAGATGAATACTTTTTGTTATTTGATTGAGTTCTCGTGACAGGCTTCGTTATAATAGGTTAAATACTTGTAGCGCCGACGTGGGACGGGTCGTACCCTTCCCCAAGACATGGTCCACCATGATGCATGGACCAACGCATAAACCATCTTATGCATAAAATAATAATAAAATCGTAAGAAAGTAAAAACTGTAATTTATCTATTTTGAAAGAATCCTTATGTTTGCATTCTACAAACAACCGAAGTCAAAAAGAAGTTTATAGAATGATTGTCTTTTTATGTAGTATGTTTAGGAAAAACGCAAAATTTATTATTTTTCAAATTATATATCTGAACATTAACACACTTTCATATTCTTTGGAATCATTATATAAAGCATATTGTCTAGTGTTCCTGAGAGATGTCTTGAATGGCCTCTTGGAAGACATTCACTGGCTCTTCAGGGCTTGTAAATTGTGTACCTCTTATCTTATATTTTTGGAAATAAAAAGGAAATAAACTGTGTCACTTGATGACACATCAACCATAACTGATCACCACTTAACATCTCTTCCAACACACTCATTGTATTAATTTCCCCTCTGCCCTATTACATGCAAAATTTATAAAATCATCTTGACAAAAATGGATTAAGATGTGGGTAATTTAAAACCTGCCAGGTCCCAAAAATACTATGATTTGAATCACAAGATGTGAATTATGATTAATGACACACATGAATTTTTTGAGCATGAGATTGAGAACATTTTTTTATGGAAAAGGAGGACAAACGAGCGTACGGGTCACCTGGTGTTAAGTGATCACCGCCGTCCACATTCTCTTGCAACACCACTGGAATCACAGGAGCGTTGCCAGCCTTTAAGGCCCCATGTCGTATCGTCTCGGACACACCCAGATGGTGCGGATGACATCCTAACTTGTGGCGTGTCGTGCGAAGGTGGAATTTGGTGGCAGGAATCAGGTGAAACAGCTCTTCGGAACACTCCCCATGATAAATGCGGTAGAGGACACACAATGAAGCGATGTCTCTACGCAACGCCAAGTGATCCAACCGTTCACAGAGCACTGGGTCCCCGACAATTCGAGCTGCTCTGCGTTGCACGCGGTCAAATGGATCGAGCTGATACTGGGGTGTGCCAGACCAGAGATGACAGCAATACTCAATATATGGCCGGACCTGCGCTTTGTACAGCGCTAGAATGTGGGCCGGCTTGAAGTATTGCTGTGCTCTATTTATGACGCACAGTTTCTTCGAAGCCAATTTGGCTTTGCTCTCCAGATGGCCGCGGAATTGGCAATCGCTTGAGATATCGAGACCCATAATTCCGATACTAAGCAAGGCTGTAAGGGAAGTGTTGTCGAAGAGCGGTGATACGACAAATGGGATTTTTTTTGTGGTAAACGAGCAAACTTGAGTCTTCTGGGGATTAAATTGGACAAGGTTTACAATTAAATGGGGACAAGGGGGGATTGCCTCCAGTCCTCGACACTAACCTATGCGAAAAGAAGCGTGAGCAAGTGAAGGTGAGTGTGACTCTCCCACTTTTTAAAAAGCCCTTAGTCGCCTTTTATGACACCCTTGGACCTGGGACTCCCCTATTCATTTTACCCCCGGGGAAAGTACAGGGCCAGTACTTTGATATTAGTATAGCTGTGCGAGGCAAGTAATTTCTTGTAAATCGCGCGTTTTTAGAATGCTAGACATCCACGTGATGTGGGTGGAATTTAGCATTTTTACACAATGTCCAGTGGTGGAATTCAGCTGCTATAGTATCAACCGGTAAACAATATCTGCTCTGAGCACTCCCCGTGGTATATGAGGTACAAGATGCAGAGATAGTCCACAAGCCAATCAGAGATGATTTTATTGTTGATGATTCAAACCACTCTTTGTTATATCATTCTGATCAAATGGAAGAAGCTAGTAATGGGGAGTGCCCAACGGAAAGTGAGAACAGTACTCCATGTGCGGCCGGATTTGCGCCTTATATAGTTGCAGCGCCTTAGAAGTACTGTGTCAGCTTACTAAGTACACAAAGCTATTTAGAGGCTACTTTGGCCTTCTCTTTCAAGTAACCACGGAACTGAACATTGCAAAATATATAGACACCAAGTATGCATTACAAGTTGTGGCATTCAGAGGAGTGAGAGGGGATAAAAACAGAGAGACTTTTAGTAGTGAACTTGTGTCTTATTAGGGTTGAATTGGACTCAACAGCCTGCACCCATTTATGGGTGAGATATGCAAGTTTGGAGAATATTGAGTCAATGGCAATGGGGCAGTAATTGGATGGATCCGAGCGCCAATTTAAATTCTGTCTATTATTAACAATGAACTATCAAAATTTTGCATTATTTTTAAGAACATCATGGCAAATTATTACCATAAATCATTATCAATGGCATTTACAATAGGGTAAGGAAATGATGGAGAGTTTTGAAGAGAAGTTGTAATAAACAAGTTTGAATAGATTAATTTTAGTGCAATAACTAAAAGTGCTACCACCATTATAATTCCATTGAATAATGATAAGTTTTGAGCACTTATACAAATGTATGATAATATTTTAAAAATACTTTGACAAACACTGATGAAATCAAGGTTATTTACTAATATTTTAGGTTACAACTTGTGAGAAGGACAAGGTCCTTTCAGTTTTATTGATATTAAACTGAATAAAAGCACTTGCAAATAATATAAAATTGCATTTATTGTTGCTTTAATAACTGCTATGAGAGTATAATGTGTATGTTTATGATTGAGTCAGGCTAGACTCATTATTTGTCTTATCTTTTTGGCGTAAATTGTATATCATTGTTATTTTAATATATTTATCAAATATTATTTAACAACAATTTTAAAAAATAAACATAAAAGATGGTTTTTAATTATATTAGATAACAGCCTGTTTACTGGTTAAAGAACATAGAAACTATTAAATATTATAATATGAAAATGGAAAGAATGATGAAAAACCAACTACCCTAATCAAGGCAGATAAAATAATAAAACATATCTCCAAGAGATCAGGTCATATTTCATGTTTTAAAAGATACATTATGTTTAAATATTTTTGAGAAGAGTTGCAGTTCAACTTTCACTCAGGTTTCCTCAATGGAATTTACTTTCAATTATAGGCAAGCATATAAATATATCACTACAAGATCATGATTAGCACTCATATTTTGAGGTTAGGTTTTCAAGGAGCTTTCTTCCACATACCACAAAGCTGTGGAATGAACTTCCTTGTGCAGTGTTTCCAGGACAATAGGACATGGGTACAAAAAGCACATACACCTTCCTTAAAGGCTGCCAACGCTCCTCCTATTCCTCTGGTGTTGCAAGAGATTGTGGGCGGCGGTGATCACTTAACAACATATGACCCGTACGCTCGTTTGTCCTCCTATTCCATAAAAAAAAATATATACAGATAATTTACCGAGTAGCTACATCAAAAGTATAAAGAATCTCATGCTAACAGAGTTGTTCATTCCATATGGCTATGTGGTAATTATTCAAAGTAACAACAAACCTGTGATGGTGGCGAGGGTGGTCTCGGCGGGTGTGCAGGTGCAGGCTGTGGTGGGCGCGACGGAGGCCTCGAAGGCTTATTGTCTGACAGACCCTTTATCTGAAGGGACTCTGCAGCTTTTAACAGTGCAGCCAACTGATCCTGAGAGATATTCACCTCCCCACGGTACATATAATCCATCATTGCTCTCAACTCTGCATATTTAACATCTTTAAGAATGATTATAGGATGTTTGTCATATTGTTGTGATAATACATTCTGTAACAAAATATTTATATTGTACATTCTATCTTCCTAGACAATGCATAAATGATGGCTACAGAATTAAATAATAAACATTAATTGTAGACAATTATTGTAATCATAATTCTGTGAAAAAAAAATGAAACTAATTGATAATGTTATTATGTATGCCATTAGCTTATGATTCTAATTGGTAAAAGGTAACTTACTAAATTTGACAACATGAAACAAGTATTTGGAAAAGTTGTATGAACAACTTTCTGTTGCCAACTCATCTATGAATTAATCTAAGCTAATTGCTCACATACGAAAGCTAAAACGAAACGGCTGGAATGTTTATTAGAGCAAAACTGTGCTAGCTTGCAACTTAACACAAATCAATTGACCCACTTTATGATTGATTGTGGTACATACCTCGAAATAGGGACTGCAAGCTGACAATACGACTTTATGCGCTCTCAATGTCTGTCCTTCGGCTGCTAAAGTACAATCCACGTGAATTCCTTTCTCTAGTAGGGTGTCGAAAACTGACACCAGCGTCGATTGATGGTTGTTCCAACGCAAACAGAACTGCTGATCATCATCCATTATGCCTTCGAGTTAAACGTCGCGCCCACACTCCTGTGCATAAAATAACTATCCTACATACACTTAAGTTAAATACGTCGTAATAAATATAATAATTAGGCCATCACGAACAACTATTTCAGATTCAGAACAATTTTAATCGACTTGGGGTGTATTCCGTTAGATAATGGAAACAGTGTTACCGAAATCATATAACTAGATAATATCACGCTTCAACATAAATTTAAAACTTTGTTCAGAACATCTAAGTTTCGTAAAGCGACGCGGCACAAAGAAAATGGCCGCTTTTCCAGCGCGACAAAAAATAAAATGGCGACGAAAAATCTAAGTTTTACTATTTTCTAAGCTACAAAACTTTCCTAAGGATAGTGTGAATAGGATTGTGTAAATAAACACACCAATGTTTAAAAACTACAATATGAACATTCTGAATAGATCTCATATTTCGTTAAGTTCCTACTTCAGTGGAAATTTTATGAAAAGTCGTAGTATTAAAGCATAACCATGCAAGAACAAAATAGTTCTCCCAAATTGTCTGTAACGCTTACCTTAACTATTTCATGAACTAATAAACGATAAACAAACACAAATCAAATATTTTCAATATAATATCACTATACTGTTCACTAAATCACCATTATTGCATTGCACACCCGCCAGCTTTCTTGATTGAATGAAATGAAAATACTAAAGTACTACACTATGTTGCAAGTTTAGCGAAGCGAAAGGCACGGTCTCGACCAAGTTGGAACAATCAACATTCAACAGATTGACCCAAAATAAGCTCTACTACGAATGTTGCCAGTACTAAAATTTAAAAGCTTAAATTAAAAGTGTCTTAATCAGTGAAAAACCATTAAAATATGTTTAATTTTTCAGTGATCGGTACAATTTTTAAAATACTTTTATTGTTTGTATCATTAAATTTGTTAATGTAAGTGTTCATAAGATATTTAATCCGACCTTGACCTAAAAACGCAAACTCGTGATTTGTGTCAAGTCTATGTCTAACTACCTAATTTTCCCTATATCTAAACTTAGGTTGTCAACCAATAACATCATTAAATGAATATTATTGTATAAATGATTCTGTAATAAATTTATGCTCAATAGTCTTATATATAACTAAATAATCGCACTTGAATAATGGTTTAGATAAGCGCCATCTGTAGGTACAGTTGTACATGATGAATGCTTGATTGCAACTTGCATCGTGCAAGTTGCAGTTTTGAAACGATCATAGTTGAATCACAGATAACTACTAACTAAGTAGACAGATATAGAATGAGAGATCAGAATACTAAATTACACTCTCTAGTTTATGAGTTAATAAGTTAAAGCTAACACGTTATTAACAGGTATATTACTTCGAAAATTAATACAGATTTAGATGACGTGTTTAGCATCTATGTAGATCAATGACGTTCTATACATATAGACAATGCACCTCATACAAAATCAAAGCCGAAATGTGGCACATGCCACAAATGACACCATAATAACCGTCGGCTGCTATGTTTATACATTTCTGCGTTTACTCCAGTTGCTTAAAATATTATTGATCAATAGACAGCAATGTAAAAACTATTTCAGTTTTAGCTGCGTATTTTAAATTTAGAACCTGCTTTGGACAGCGACATCAGTGAAGTAGCATTTAGGTGTTTTTTTAATCCCAGACGAAAAAGAGGGTTGCTATAAGTTTTACGTTAATCAGTCTGTCCCTATTTTCCGGTCAAGATCTGTTCAGTCGGAGGTTTTTGACGCTTTTAATCAAAAATCACTTTCATTATTATAAAGAGGAAAGTTTGTATGTTTATTTAATGTCTTGTGTTTATATTTGTTACTTCTTTACGTTCTAAGGGTTTGGATTCCATAAGTAATAATATTTTTATTCACATAAAATAATTAGTTAAACTGGTAATTCAAATGTTAGATTCCTTGAATTAAATAAAATTTGTCTTTTGGACTTAGATATAAAGATATAGATAGATAGATAAAAAAGTTTAGGGTATCTTTTTGGTGTATGTAGTGTAAGCGGAAATCAACATATATTTGTATGACAGGTTTTGTCAAATTTTAAATGTGGTTAAATCCAAAAACACTTAAATACTTTAGTAGTGAAATATAAATATGCTTATTTGGTTTGTAAATTTCTTTACATCTCTCTCCTGCTACCAACTGGCGTCAATTCTCTTTCATTATCTCGTATACGAGAAAGCTGAAAAATATTAGCTTCTACATATTTGCGATCTAAATAACTATCGATTGTCACTAGGTAATGATACTTACGTGATAACGTATAAATAGCACTAGTATGTAATTGTTCACGTTCTTGTAAGCCGTTCACATTACACAAAATACAAAATTGCTAATCATTGTTCAATAGGCCTTTTTAGATTTTTAGTGAATTTGAACACCACTAACTAATTATTTGTATTAATTTGTGTAGAACTACTTAATTTTGCTATGCAGCAATGACTTAGAAATTCTACCACAGATTGCACCCTTAATGTAAGTCGTTAAAGAGTTCCATTGATCATCATATTGACACGGGAGTGGGTCAGGGATTGGAAATAATACTCCGCTTACAGGAACGAGTCTTTATTGGCGTTCACTTTTTCTGAACTTGCACTTCGCCGGTCTGCCGCTGTTCCTCTTGTGGGCGGCGGTACCTTCAACGCGTCACACTGCACCGAACACTACTTCTCTTCTGTCTTCTTCTTCTTAGAACACTTCCACTTTTCACTACTTCTTCTTTTCTTCTTCTTCTTCTTTACACTTTCGAGTCAGAACTAGAACTGCCGTAGGCCACGCTCAGTACGGCTTATATACCCCCGGATCCGTTCTATTTTCAAAATGATTCTCCCATTCCATCTTTAAATTTAAATTGTACTAGAAAATTCTTTTAACTATTTTTATCCTGCTTACACATTTTCCATCCCTTTTTTTCTGTTCGATTTGATCCTGAACTTACTAGAAATTTCCTTTAACTTTAACAAAACCCAAAAAAATCCATACACTGGTAGGTGTATCGAACCCGGGTCTACAGCGTCTAAAGTAAACACTTTTCCGCTGAGCTACGAGTATTGCTGACGGAGCTGTTGAAATTAACAATCTCTTGAAGTTTGACAACTCTCGTCATATACTTCGAAGGGTTGCTACGCAACAATATTTTACTGCGACAATTACTTTACCATAACGACGTTACGGTAGGTGACTCAAATATCCTGTTAGCATAAAAAAGATTGGGCCTAGTATCGTTAATTTAAGAATTGCATTCCGAAAGAGTTTCGTTACTTTGTCATGAATCGCATAAGCAGAACCTAACCAAACTGTCACCAAACGTGTTCAATGTATATCCTTTCCAATAAAAAAAGAGTTATCGTAGTCGGTTGGCGCGATATTTAGTTATTCGTAAATTTGTTGCGCACGTATTCATAGCAAACTTAAGACTTTTATGGCTTTTTTTAGTTTTAAGTACCAGTTTTCAAATAAAAAAATAATTATCAAAATCGGTTCACCCAGTCGAAAGATCTGAGGTAATAAACATAAAAACAAAACATACCGACAAATTGAGAACCTCCTCCTCATTTTTTGAAGTCGGTTAAAAAGAGCGACTCTATTGTTTTTATTTCTGACTGTGTCCCATTCTGACAAGCGGGTCTTGTCTGGGGACTTGTCAATAATTGTACCATTTATAATGAAAAAATATTCGTTTTATTAAATTATTTCCGCTTTTTGCATATCAATCTTATATAAATAAAATAACCTTACCGATGATAAGTCACACCATCTTTTTTTGAGTCGTTAATGTATTATTTAAGCACTTTTTATAGCACACTTAGGCTTGTTGATTGACAATGACACACGACTAAGGAGAAAAGTGTGCTTACATTGTCTTTAAGCACACTTTTGCCGTTCCATTATCAGACTGCGAATGATATGTCCATATGTCTAGAACGTCATTGATGTAAATATATACCCCCTTATTCATAATGGTCCGCTAACTTTAAAAAGCCGCTTAGGAGTGTTTTTTCTCATTCTGACTTAGGTCAATACAAGAAGACAGAGTGAGAATTAGCAATGCTTTAAGTTGAAGACTATTATGAATAAGGGGGATAAACTCTTCGTCTTTTATAACCAATTCTAAAAAAGGAGCAGGTCACCCGTATTTTTTTAAGTTTTGTTACCTGAGCTTTTCGTTGTTTGTCGATCGATCTAAAATTTACGTCCCATAGCTGCTGCCCGCAACGTCACCTGCGTGGAAGCTATAAGCAACAAAAATACTACGTCTTCGTTATAATATGTAGTAGTAGTTGTTGCGTTTTGCCCGGACATACATTCTCAGAAAAAAAATGTGTTATCTACTTTCATGGCTTCAGCATTGTTTGTAACACGCAGCAATTATTCTTTAAACAATAATTCAATCAATTTTTTTACTTTGCTTACGATTTTACTCCATGTATAGATTTGAAAGGTTTCCACACTAGTTAAATATCTTATACATATGTACACATATTATAGTATAATTACTTAAAATTCATAATGATGATGGAATTCATAAGCAATTGAGGAATATCCTCGAATTTTGTGGGCAGGTACACACAAAGCTGTTTTAATTTTTAACCGACTTCGAAAAGGATCTCGAGCCAAGCCAAATGTAATGGCTGGTACCTACACTCGCCACGCGTGACTTTAAGCGGGATAGTTTCGTCTCGGTCAGGCAACGACTTAAGTCTTATCAATTACTTATTGACGTTCAAATAATAGTATTTGATTAATATGAAAGGTATAAGATTTGCATTAGAGGTGTAATAAAAAGTCTCTTTTTTTAAATAAGATTTCATTACAATTATTCTTATAAGAATAATTATATGGCCATTAAAATAGCCCCAAGGCTATTATAATAGCCTTAATTATTGGTATATGAGCTGCGGTGATCACTTACCATCAGGTGACCAGTATACTCGTATGTATCTTCCATAAAATAAAATGTAGGCACATCAAAATTATTTGTCTAATGAAATTGGAGTAGGGTGTGTTCATAGTGTACCTTGTCTGAGTTTTATAATAACTACAAGCGGGCGCTCGTGATTTTGCTTACGTAAGTTTCTGCCTTAGATAATTTATACATCTAGACAACCGATGAAAACCGGTCAGGTTTACTACTTTAGTGTGTGTGACAAGCTACGTCTTACACTCGCGATTTGTATGTCGCTGTTGTGAGTGCCTCTAGCAGCCTCTATTTCGAGCAATGCACGCACATTGCTCGAAATAAAGGCTGTCAAATTTTTTTCAACGTTTGAACAGCTGTCACTGTCTATCTAGACGTATAAATGTTCTAAGGTTTCAGCGTATTAAGTGGACTGATATTTTTTGGACTGACCCTTTGTAAGTCAATTATTTTATGAAAACTGAAAATGCGAAGCTTTGGTACGGACTACTTGTAGTTAATTCGTCCTTCATTACGAAATCACGTCCTCACATTCTGCTCGTATTAAATAATAATAATATGAAAATGGTCGGATGCAATCCCTTTTATGCTCTACTCACATAGGCCTACTGTGCATAGGCTCTTCACCGGTATTTAGTTTGACAACAATCAAAAGCCTTATACATATAGAAATAGGTAGGTAATTCATATTTCTAAATAATATTCATTAGTTTATCTTTATGCTCTAGATATGCACAAAAGAGCTAAGCTCTTCCTTCCCTTATGGTACCTAGTGTTTATTTACCTCCTCACATGTCAACTCTGTATCTGAAATAATAAATAAAATTTTTCTTACCTATTCTCTTGTTATATTTTTTAGCGTTGTGTAGATTTTTAAAGAGTCATAGATCCCTTGAGTGCATATGTGTATTATTCAGCTTAGTGGTTGTATGGGGCAGAGCAAATTACGAAAAACGCAAATACTTGGCTTTAAGGCGACACTAAATGCCAAAGACCTTGAGCGATATGAGTTCACGGCTGCCGGCGCGCCATCTATGTAACAAAGCCAATATTTTCAAAATTCTTGCATGGAAAACGTAACATTTCAACAGGTGTAAACAGTTTATATTCTTACAATCCTCGTTATTCCTTACTAATGTGAAAAAATGTACCTACACAAAAAAATTACAAGCTATAAGAATAACTTTTCTGAGAGTAGTAGGTACTAAAAAATGCGTCATGTCATGCCAAAACACTTGTTTAACTGCAAAGAAAAGTGAGAGTTCAAAAAGGCTCTGAAGTGTTAATTTTAAACAACAGCAAGCATTTGCAACCTACAAATAAGACTTAAGGGTATGTGTAACAGGATTAAGTAATGTTCATAGCTCGAAGTGCTATATTTTCACCACAAAATTTGTCTAAAAACACCTTGTTTGCGTATTTTTCTGCTTACCTTAAATGTTAACCCCTCATTAACCCTGTTCAAATTTAACTTTTCAAAATCATTCGAATCCAACAATTTATATCCCAATATAATATAGGTAGGTTGTTGGTACCTAAGAGTAATAGGTAATAATATATTTTTTATATTAATATTATGTAATTGCAAACACGTTCATAATAATACTACCTACTGAAATACCTATCTGTTTGTCTGTCGAGAATGTTAATGGTAAGTTAAAAAAATCAATAGCATTAGTGAGAACAAAGAAATAATACAAGCGCCATTTGTGTGCGTCTCAGGTTCTTTAGTGTGCAGCTTTGGAAAGAAAAATACAAGAGTGAAATTCTTGTAATAAAAATCAATCCGACAATCGGAACTACCCTTCCGCCCGCGACCCGTGCCTACGACGCTCTCATTCTGCATAGCTACATTGATACATTCCTTATAAGTATCTACGCCATCGAGGTACCTACATTCTCTGTAAGCTTCATATTAATTTGTTACCAAATTATAATAAAAAAGGCTTATAACTCGAAAATTATGTATCACATCTTAAACATTATAATTACTTATGACAGATAGATATCACAGTAGGTACGTACTACTAGAAACAGACAAATGTTCACAAAGGCAGGCTTTGCATTGCAAGAGGGGTCGATTGCGCGGGCCGAGACCGGCAAAAGGCATTTGCTTTTATTTCTTTGGCGCGGAAAAAAGTCCACACCCGCCCTGCACCGCCTCGCCATGCGCCACGCACCGACGCGACGCAGACTCGGCGCCGGCCGCCGCTCGTGCCGAATTCACTTTCATTTGCGACATCATATTATCGAAGGTCACCGTGCACCGCGTATTGTTGACCCCGCGTGGCACGTGACCGCTGCCACCGCACCGTACAACACGGTGCCTACTGGTAAGTTAAACTTACACTTTATTATTCTATCGTTTCTCCTAAATTTATCAATTCCATTTCATTCGTTACTCAGTGTCGAAACTTGTGTACTTTTTGCATTTCGCGGTCGTTTTGTTTAGCAAACGTCTGTTGGAGCCGACGAGGCGGCGAATGAAGTGATATGAGTTGAGTAGCGCGAGAGGGTTAACCGCGCAAGTTTACAATGTAAGCTCCACCTCTGACAGGTGACATGGGATTATATACACTATCATCACCTCATAGAGGCTACTATTGGGTCGATAACACATGAATAGAGCTGAACTTTCAAAACTTAAACCGCGGGAATTTTATCTAACAAAGTTTGTTTAAGGAAGTACTTGAATTTACATGACGCTTGGTTTCTGCAATTCAGAAAATAAGTAAAAAGATTCGAGCCATACCTCTGCCGGGAATAGAAAGAGAGGGAAATCTACTTTGCACTCTTCATTCGTGTACCATTCGAGAAAAAATTCAATAAATCTCGCTTCCTTTTGTCTAATTAGCTAACAGCTATACGTATTAATTATGCCGCAACCGAGTGTATGATTATCTACGTGTAATATATTAATTATTATGCATTACAGAATTTAAGAATTGTTTGATTTATGAAAACAACTCCATTAATAAATGTTTTTCAGGCGATGCCAGGCTACGGTCAGCCTTACGTGAAGTCTGACGCATTTCCTGGTATTCATAGTAACACTGATGGTTCACACAATTCTTTCATTCACAATGTTTCGGCACATTTATTGGATAATTTGCAGGTAAGTTCTATAATTATAAAAGCATACGTTAAAGTGAACATTGGCTTTCTCACTCCTGCAATAAATATTAAGTTTATTTACTGATGTCCTAGGCGGTAAACGCAATGTAAAGTTACTCCAAGCTTAAATTTTCTTCTCACTGTCATGTAATTCTGTTGTGACAAAGGTAAGATAAAAACAAATTTAAATTGCGAATAACTTTACTTCGCGTTTATTAAAGAGTTTGACAGTGATAGTTTACTTGGCTTGTTTAAGAGTTAATAATAGCTCTTATTTTATTTTATATCTAAACTGTAAATATAGCACTTTTGTGCACCAACGTGAAAATAGATTGGAGTGGGAAAGTTTTCTATAACTGTAATTGAAAAAGGGGTGTACTTAGGGGTAGATATATATATTGATTTTATGGTAAAAATATTTATTTACTTAAGGTACTAAATTAATCTATGACACTTGTTAAATAACTATAATTAATGTTTCTACTTGTGAGTACGCGGATCTCTACGATTAATTGGTTAAAATTGTTACTCGGACCAGTCAAGTAATGGTTATAGACGAATGGTTACTGGTAACTAGGACCGGACCGAACAATGGTTACACGCGTACTGCCTTTCTGAAGGCAGTACGCGTGTACGCGCGAACACATGGTTATAAATAATGATTTTTATCTACTAAGCAATATGTATTTGTAATATAATGCTGTTCGATGGATTTACTTTGAACATACTCCCGAGCACAAAAGAAAAAATAACAATAGCAGGTAATATCAAAATATCTCTAAATTATAAAACTATTGCTTATACTAAACAACAATAACAGTAATAATGTAAGAAAAAACGAATGTAAAAACATACTTAAATAAAACTAATAATACTAAAATTACAATAAATTTCAAAATATAATTGTCATACTAAAGTGTCCTCGTACAGAACGCTACTTCGATTGACTCTCGGCCATCTTTTCGCGAAGTTTGGCAAACGAATTCCACCTTCGCACGACACGCCGCAAGTTAGGATATCATCCCCACCATCTGGATGTGAAGCGGTCCTCCACAGTGCGGTTTTCAAGGAGCTTTCTTCCACGTACTACAATGCTGTGGAATGAACTTCCTTGTGCGTGTTTCCGGGACAATACGACATGGGTACCTTCAAAAAAAGCGCGTACACCTTCCTTAAAGGCCGGCAACGCTCCTGTGATTCCTCTTGCTGTGAATCGTTCAAGATTGTGGGCGGCGTGATCACTTAACATAAGGTGACCCGTACGCTCGTTTGTCCTCCTATTCCATAAAAAAATAAAACGATCACTATCACTTATATTAGGTAATTCAGTGACACTCAGCTGACGGTCATCTGTACTCTGCTTTCGTTTTCACGATATCACTATCACTGGTTCACTGGTAAAGTCACTAGACACCTGCAGCTATGCCGAGCGCGAACCGTCCCGAGGCCGTGGCAACACCTTCCTCTCCTGCAGATCTATGTGGTTACTCCACATAAGCCGTCAATTATCATCACATAACTTATTGTGTAGTGGTGAATGTCATGCAAAGAAATATCATTCACTGCCGCTTTACAATTTTTTAAGATTTTTATTTCCTTTTGAAGTGCCACTAATGATGTATTGGTCTCATTAAGGTCATCATAAAATAATCTTTCCTTAGATATATTAAGGCTTATGATATAGTTTATTGGGTCGATTTCTTGAGGAATATATAAATGTGGTGCAACACTGATTTTGTTGGATTGGTGTCGTAGTGAGCGCAATGTTAAATCTTTCCCTCTTATTATACAATTGTCACTCATAAAGATTACACCGGCACGATGTAATTGCTGTAGGGTAACATGTTCATCACAAATAATTCTAATTGTATAAACACCACAACAGAAATATAGGTATTTATTTAATTATTGGTAATCAACAGCGTTACAGTAAACGTTAATAAACAATAATATAAAACATAATTCTTACGGCCATTATAGATTACTCATATTGACAATATTATTTTACAATAGTTTTACAACAAGATATATTACAGAACAACTGCCTCTTGTGTTTCTTATTTACTGTGTGTATGTTTGTGTGTGGGTGTGAAAGCGTATGTGTGTGGTTAGTAGATAATAATATGTATATATTTTAAACAAATGAGTAAGGCACTGCTTTTGACTTGTGTAATTTAATAATTTCACGCTTCAATTTATCCTTTTCTACCATGAAGATATCTAGAATATCATAGTAATTATTTTTAATCCTGCAAACAATCGAGTTTTTATAATAGTTCGTTTTGGTACGTGGTGCAACCAGGAGTTTCGTATGACGTGTTCTATATTGTGGTACATTAAACGATAGGGCACTTAATAATTCAGAACAGTTTGTATTGCCTGACAATAAAGAATGTAGAAACATTACATCTTGTTGGTTTCGGCGGAGTTCCAGTGGGTCTATATTAAAAAATCTACATGCTTCATCGTATGACGTGTAGGGATGATATGCTTTGTAACATAAATATTTTAGGATGTTTTTTGTACGGCTAAATGTTTTGTATGTAAGTTGTATAGTGTAGAGACCAGATATTGGTTGCATATTCTAGTAGACTTCTAACAAGTGCGAAATATAAAATTTTTATTCATTTGATATTATAAAAAGTTTTGCAGGTACGTTTAACAAAGTCCAATTGCTTAAGGGCCTTATCTTTAGTTATGTCCATATGATGAGTTAAACTCATTTTATAATCAAAGTATATTTCCAAATCTCTTACTGTTGTAGCTCATTTTATTAAGTGATTATCTATTTTATACTCATATTTATATATTTGTTTCTTACGTGTAAAACATACGCCCAAGCATTTATCTGCATTTATCGATATTCTATTTAGTTTATAATACTCTGACAAGTTATTTAAGTCTTCTTGTAATCGAACGCAGTCATTAAGGCAACCAACTTTTATGAAAAATTTTTTGTCATCGGCAAATAGTAAATGTTTTTAATTTTTTATCCACAAATCAATATCAAATAGGTAAGCGTTATACAAGAGAGGCCCTAAAATAGATCCTTGTGGTACACCAGACAGAATTTCTGTATAACTACTCTTGAAACTACCTGTAACTACTGCTTGCCTTCGTTTGGTAATGTACGATTTTATCCATCTATAGCGATCTCCCTGAATTCCTAGACCATGTAGTTTACGAAGTTGTATTATATGATCCACACGGTCAAATGCTTTTTGGAAATCTGTATAAATTGCATCTACTTGGTATCCATCATCCATACTGTTTAAAATAAAATCGAAAAAAAGAGCCAAGTTTGTTACTGTTGAGCGTTTTGGTACAAATCCATGTTGTGCTGAGGCATTTTTTTTCATAATAATTGGACAAATTTTATTAAATACAAATTTTTCAAATAGCTTTCCAAATGAATTCAGTATTGAAATAGGACAATATTGTTCAATTTTATTTCTAGGGCCGTTTTTATGAATAGGTACAATAAGGGCCTCCTTCAAATAGCCGGGAGTATTCCAAATGTATTAAGCGATAAATTGAAAATATGGGTCAGAGGTTCAGTCAGAGTTTTTGAACACTTTTGTAAAAATATGTTTGGCAATCCATCACTCCCTAGGCCTTTACTTACGTCCAATTTATTTAGTTTCTTGTAAACTTCTTCTTTAGTTACATTCATACCATTGCAAATAACATCAGATTCTGGTAAGAGTGGGAGATTGTATCTTGTCGCGGGTCTTAGAAACACACTTTCAATAAACTTACTAAAACCTTCACAAATATCCGGTTCTGTTGAAAAAAACTTGATTTCCTAGGCTAAGTGGATTAGGATATCCCAATTTTACTGTCTTGAATTTTTTATATGCGTCCATAAATGTTTTGGATTTTTTATGACATTATTTTGTAAGTGAATGTGAATGTGTGTGAATGTATGTGAGAATCGTAACATTCTCTAATAACTTGTTTTTCACGAGCTCGCAGTAAAGAAAATTCATCATAATCCCTTGAATCCTTTTTCTTTTATCACTAACTCTTAACTTTCTTTCTTCATTTTCTGCTCCATATTGTCCTCCGTTCACGTCCGACCGATTTTTTTAATGTGATGTAAGAAAACGGTAAATATCACCGCCGCTCCAATGCAGATGGTAGCAATGGCATCGGTCGAACCATGATTATTCCAATTCTTGATATTATTAATCCTATAATCACACATATTAAATCAGTCTATGTCCCCTGGAATTTTCTCTGATAGCTGGAATGAAAAATCATTCCTCTACCCAAGCAACGTTTACCTTCAGCCTTTTCCGACTAAAATGCTTGAAAAATTGGTGCAGAAACTGTTTGTTTCTATATTTATATAGAAGTAAGAGATTTAAAATAAGAAATGTTTTACAGCAAGTTTTATCAAATTTCCTTGAAAATATAGTAATCTTTAAATATTTTTAACTTAAAAAAAGATAAAACAATAAAATAGTCACAATCAGCATAGTGTCAAAAAACTCATAATTTCAGCCGGAAGACGTCCACTGCTGGACAAAGGCCTTAAAAACTCAATTAACATTAATTATATGTACCTATATTTTAAAACGTTAATAATTTTTAATAACTTGTATTACCCCTCGCACTCTGCTTATGCTTCGATACGGTTTGGCATACTGAACACGAAGTTTCGGAGCCCATGTTGGGAATAATCTCCCATTCTTCTAACAGGGGCTGTTTTAGTACCCCGACGGTGGCAGGTAGTGGGCTGCGGCTTCTAATTAGCCTCCCAAGCTCATTCCAGACATGCTCAATCGGGTTTGATGGACTGTTTGATGGCCAAGCCATCACGTTGATACCAACCTCCTGAATATACTCTTGCACGATCTGAATCGTGTGTAGCCGGACATTATCATGTATCTTCATACCATCATCATCATATTTGCCAAATACGGGCACACTTATTGAGCATACCAGAGGCATATCTTTTCCAGTCAGAGTGCCATAGATAATGGTGCAGTACTGGTCTCTCTCTGAGACATACTTTAAGGTATCGCTCACCAGGCCGCCTGTAGACACTTCGCGTTCCATCAGAAGTCTAAAGTGGGAATCGAGACTCATCTGTGAACAAAATTCTTGACCATTCTTCTTCATCACATCGTTCAATTTGTGACGAGTGAAGAGTAACGAGATATCTAGTATCTGCCCATACTGATGTCATTTTGATGCAACTAAGTTTGCTTGAAATAAACTTTTTTTCTATTTAAATAAGGGACGAGACGAGTAGGACGTTCAGCTGATGGTAATTGATACGCCCTACCCATAACAATGCAGTGCCGCTCAGGATTCTTGAAAAACCCAAAAATTCTGAGCGGCACTACAATTGCGCTCATCACCTTAAGACATAAGATGCTAAGTTTCATTTGTCCAGTAATTTCACTAGCTACGGCGCCCTTCATACCGAAACACAGTAATGTTTACATATTAGGTACTGCTTCACGGCAGAAATAGGCGCCGTTGTGGTACCCATAATGTAGCCATCTTGTTGTGCAAGGGAACCTCTCACTGGTGTGCCACAAGTACTTTGATAACCTTCAACATATAGAACGTTGTTTTAATGGTAAACTATGATCAGTTTTCAGGGGAGGAGCTGGTGGCGGTTCCAGCGGCCCCCACGGCTACTCCCGTCGGCGAGGACCTCCCAGCGCCCAGCGACACCTCTCTGGCGATGTTGCAGCCGGCCAAGAATGCTGCGGTGGGTAGCCGGCCCGTTCACACCGTTGATTACGTTGACCTTGGTGCAGCGAGTTACGGAAATGATATTGGAACAGATTAATTGTAGTTGGTATATCATTTAGAAATGGGATTTTTTTTTCGTTACAATAATTAGGCCTTGTGGATAGTACCTACTTATAATATTTTATTCATTATTATAACACTAGAAATAAGGTATTTCTTGTAACTAATTTTAGTAGGCTTCATAAGATACATAAAAGCTTTAAGGGTAAATGTATCCACTTTTATAATAAAGTCCCAGCCACTCTTATAATATAATAAATTTCAATGTTTTCTTAAAAAATGGCTCCGTCGTAAATCCTACTACTCCACATCTGAATATCTTAGTGATCGGACAGCCTGGGACTAGATTATGATTATTTTATAGCAATAACAATGACAGTACAATATGATTGTATATTTTATTGAAAAGAGCGCAAAAAAAGAATGCCTGGAGATTTCGTGCGCAGCTCTTCTCTCTCAGAGCGGCATTTGTTTCCAAAGCGGTGGTAGTGTTAGAAATGACATAAAAAAGAATCAAATTTGAGAAAAAAAATGCCTTCTTATGCCTTTTAAAACTGTCTTTGAAAATTCTACCAGTATGATATAAATAAAACCTTTCTTTCCGTATAGATGATGGAACACCACCACATATCTAGCGACAATGTCTTGGATGGTTCAGAGTTTGCTCCACTATTTGCAGTTAAAGATGAGCCTCTGTCGGACGGAGGTAAGTGGCCACTTCTGATAATTTTATTTATGCATTTGTTTGTGACTAAGAAGTTAGAAATAAATCAAACACGTATATTTCTCCCAATATGTATTTTAGTTACAATAGTACAGCAATACTTATTCTTAAAATGTTAAACTACAGTTGGGAGACAGGAGCTCAAACTAGGTAAAACCTGTGCTGAGTCTCCTGGCCCCCCCACTCTTAACTAATTATATAATTGCATTTTACTGTCTATATTATTGAGACTAAATATAAAATATGTTTGTGTGTTAAACGTTTTTGTATGAGAAGTTAGGTATAGATTTGGACAGTTAATTACTACTTATATTATGTATCTTCATCAACAATAGTTGTAGTAAAATATGGCTGAAAATGGGAAGAAATAAATCTCATAAACAGTTAGATATCAGCCATTCTTCAACGAAACACCGAACGTAATAAATTCTTCGTTCAAGATCGATATGACATATATCATCTACAACTTTACGCAGTTCTGATGACCTGATATCCTATTCTATAAAATTGAGTGTTTCAAATTTCATTTTCATTGAATGTCTCCAAAAAAGTCTGACAAAAATTGAGCTTAAGATAATAAAAATTAGTTAGTTCATTATCCCAACACTCTACTCAAATCAAATTCAAGCTGCTGTATCATTATTAATTCTGTTTCATTTTTATTTATTTAAATCACTCATTGGACGTCAAAAACTAGCACCTATTCGAATATTTATGCCTCAGACCAGAAGAACGGGCGCAAGAAACTCAGCGGGCTTCATTTTTCTTAATAAAATTTCGTAATCTTTTCGTGCAATAAAATTTATTAATTAAATAGCCGAGGGCGGCCATTCCACTCATAGGTATCAATCATTAAGAAGGTCACACGGTCTGTCCTAGTCTAATCCTCATTTGCAGCACAAAGATGGTATTAATATGTGCTTTGTTATGGAAAAGGAGGACAAACGAGCGTACGGGTCACCTTGCGTGCCACCCACATTCTCTTGCAACACCAGAGGAATCACAGGAGCGTAGCCGGCCTTTAAAGGAGGTTGGCTGCATTACCCAATATTATTATACCATAGTGTAATACTATGAAAATAACTAACTAAAGTATCTATGTCAGTTAATAATCTAATCTTTAAACACGTATGCTGCAGAACTGGGTCTATTAGGCAATCCTAAATTATGGGGTAATATATTATGACGTCATCAGTTCGGTATCCAGGTTCTATTAAAAAGCTGACAATCTCAGCGATAGTAAACGATTGACATAAGATGGCAAATCATTGCACTGTCACGAGAACATTGTCATCTACGGTAGTAGTAAGACAACCTGCTGCAAGCTGTTTTTTGTATGTCAAACAAATATGTAGTAATTTGGTTGCACGGTTTCAGAGGGTCAACTTGCCAGCGGTGATGATACAAGTGATTCCAGTTGTAGCACATTGGAGCACACCACTAGACCAACGGCGAAGTCCTGGACCCAGCAAGATATGGATAAGGCTCTCGACGCACTCAAAAACCGTCACATGAGTCTAACTAAGGTACATTAGATAAAAAAATGCAATTGACATAATATTAGTGCAATTCTATAAGACAGAATCACTCACGGCTGCTTTAAAAATTCAAACGCTAGTTAAAATTATTTTTAGTTTAGGTTAAATTTCCACCGTCGATTGATCCACAACCTGCATTTCAAATCAATAAGGCAATTTAAATTTTCGTATCCATAAAAGCTTATCCCTTACACTCCTATAAAATATACTAAAGATAAAAATAAGTTGTCTAAAAGAAAGGCAAAATCGCCAATTTAGGATTGCGAGTGAATGTAGAAAGCAGACGTTGGGGAGGTTTTTTTTTGAGGCAAACGGGTAAGAGACTCAAGTGTTGAGAAGTGGTAAGACCACCGCCCGTGGGCATTAACATTAACTTTAATTATTTTATTTTGACCTCAAACAATCATAAAATAATAATATTATATTACTAATATACAGGAGATTTAAAACGGCAACGAAGAGGTTCTATGTGTGTCTTCAGATTTAACATCTGTGAATAATTGAGGCCTCATTCACACAAACTATTAACGTCTGTTAAAAATTGTTGATCAACTGTCTCACCATTTCGACACACGAATGTTTTTTCATATTTTGGCAATTTAAAATCGCGACGATGCTACGGTCAATTAATGTGTACTAAAACGTAAAAAGTAAACGTCAAGAGAAAATATATAATATATAAAACTGTGTCCATATTCGTGTTTAATCTGACGATTAGGTTTATGTATAATATGTGCAATATGTTAAAAATCATACTTCTTAGACACAAAAGGCCTTACAACTAAACTTGTTACATAAGAAATGGATATCATCCCCACCATCTGGATGCGTGGCGGTCCTCCACAGTGCGGTTTTCAAGGAGCTTTCTTCCACGTACTACAAAGCTGTGGAATGAGCTTCCTTGTGCGGTGTTTCCGGGACGATACGACATGGGTACCTTCAAAAAAAGCGCGTACACCTTCCTTAAAGGCCGGCAACGCTCTTGTGATTCTTCTGGTGTTGCAAGAGAAGGTGGGCGGCGGTGATCACTTAACACCAGGTGACCCGTACGCTCGTTTGTCCTCCTATTCACTAAAAAAAAAACTCCAGAATTATCATTGTATTGAATGTGTTGTCAGCGTTATAGATAACATATTCAACATTTGCTGTTTCTTGGTTTGTTCTCCGGTATAACTGTATACCAAGTTTATTTGAAGGCCGAAAATGTCCAGCGTTAATATTAATTTGTAATGAAGAGTGCGAAAATTGCCCGAAATGATTTTCGGCGAATTCTATAGATACTTGTTTTTATGTATAAGTATACATATCTCTATTAGACGCGCTGTTCTTTAGATAGCTTAGTCAATTGCACCTTACGCATTGTGAGGTAAAATTTGCGTTAAAAGATTTTTATTATGTTCATATTCACACTTTTATCTGTCACTTTTGTACGGAATCTTTTTAGACTGCGAATTGTATATACCATGTGGCTATGTGTAATTGTAGATTTCATGCTTTTAGTTTCAACGCCTCGTTATTTGAACGCTCGTGTGTAAGGGGCTTTATTTTGAACGAATTTTTGGTTTTGGTTATTTTTCTTAGGTTATATATTAAGGCTATGGTCACATTTTCAGTTACAATTATTTGTGTATAAACATATAATATTAATGAGAATTAATTAAAATATTACAGGCATCAAGTACCTACGGTATTCCATCTACGACGCTCTGGCAACGAGCACACAGATTGGGTATTCATACCCCCAAAAAGGAGGGCAGTTCTAAATCGTGGAGCGAAGATGACCTTAAGTGTGCCCTTGATGCGTTGAGGAATGGAGCCATATCTGCCAATAAAGCTAGCAAAGCTTATGGTTAGTTAAACGTATATATATCTATACTTAAGTACGTTTGTAATACATATATAGGTACTCTGTGTGACTGTGGCGATCAGAAATCTTACTGTTAAGAATATACTTTACTTAGATTTTAACCTAATGATTAAAACTCAAATTTTTGAAGTGTAAACTTCTTTAGCGGCGTTGAGCACTTTTCTTGTTATGAGTATAAAATGTTAAACTCGCGTCAGGACACGTGACCTGGTCGAAAATTCGTAAGACAGTCGTGGATTTTTCTGAGACATAAACTTTTTAATGTATGTAATTTTTATTTATTTTTTTAAAGCATCACAAAATCCACAGAACTTAAATTAGGTTATAATAATACTATTTTGTAGGACTTACATCTAATAACGGATTTACAATATTTATAATAAGAAATGATATTTGTGCGTGTGGGGTTTGGTGAGAGTGCGTGTGCGTGTGTGTGTGTGTGTGTGTGTGTGTGTGTGTGTGTGTGTGTGTGTGTGTGTGTGTGTGTGTGTGTGTGTGTGTGTGTTGTGAATTATTCTAAATGTAACCTTCCTTTAGATTTTTATTAACACTCCTTTTAAAGCAGCCTTTACTGTTATTAAAAAGTTCAGTACTGTTGAATTACTTATTATAATATAATTGTAATACTTCTGAAGTGTTAATTTTTTTATGTATTTAACCACATAAATGCTAGTTCTTTTATACTTACTTATAAATCAAGTTATTCGTGCAAAATTATTCCCTAACCATTCCAAAATATTCATAAATGCACTACGTTAATGTTCAAGTTTTGACTTCTGTCGGTACTCCCGGAGGGCAACCCTCTTTTTATGTTCTGGCTTTCTTCAACACACCAGTCTAAAACATTTTTTGCCATTTCTCGTGCTTGGCGATAAATGATTTCGGAACGGAAACTGATGGACTGGGATCAGTCATTATTAAAATAAAAAAAAAAAACACGGTATCGGAACTTTAACTCGATAACACCGTAAGCGACGACTACGCCAGGCCCCGACTGCATTCAACTCGCGCGCTAACTGTAGGTTGATAATTTTGCTCACGCCAACGCCAGTGAAGTTTCATATTTTTTAGTTACCTATACCTACTACTTGCACTATTATATATTTTTTTTTTTCCTTTTCTGTCAACAAGATTATGTTGTACGTCATTGCTATTTAGTGATGTGAATTGAATAATAGTTTGGAGTTTCTTTTCACCTTACATAAAATCCTGGATGTTTTTAAGTTTATTTACTTTTAAGTATAGTATATGTACATATATTAATCGAATTTTTTTCGATGTCTTTTGCCAATCTTCTAAGTAGTGACAAGATCCCGTTTATACTGTAGAAATTTTGGGACTGGGGAAAAAACTACTTGTTTTAGCAGTTTGACACTGTTTAAAGAATTCTGAAGAGACAGAAGCAGGCGAAAATGTGAAGGTGTAAGGCTGAGCTATATGGCGGACACCTCCCAGCCAAAGTCTTAAAATTAATATGTCCTGAGTGGACTAATGCATTTGTCATCTAGCGTTATCATTTTAAATGACAACATTCTTTCTATTAATCAATTTCGACCGCTTTCTCTCAAAAACTCGCTTTAATCTTTTCATTTGTGGCAGTAGATATCCGAATCGATGTTTCTGCCCGATGGTAAAAGCTCATAATAAACAGGTGCCTATTTCACTCCCACCATACCATACTCCCACCTTAGGTCCAGTTAACCCGTGTTTTGCTACAGCCTGTGAAGCCTGACCGACCTTTTTCGGACGTTCTTGTTTTATGTAATTCATTTTTCATCACCGGTTTTCAATCTCTTCAAAAACGGTTCGGTTTCATTAAGTGTCAATGAAGAATCTCAAATGAGTTCTTACACCGTACATAAGTTTTCTTTCAGTGAGCTCGAGTTGCACGCTCGTGGAAATATTGATCTTTTTTGTCTAGCTTTTTTTAATGGGTTAAAACTGTTTGCGGTCAATTGCCAGCTATGTCGTCAAAAATTTGCAAGGTGCATCTTGGAAATCAGAATTCTCGGATTGAAGGTGCTTAAACCATCTTTGTGTAACCTAGTTACATAACTGTAACTAGGCTGACACTGCATAAACGTCAATTTTTTTTACTGCTTGTGTTGCATACAATATACGAAAAAAACCTATTGGTTGGGAAAATGTTAAAATATTAATCAAAATAAAGAGAACTTATAATACATATAATATTTGTTACTACGTACTTGCCCAACTACACAACTACCCATGCCACAACTCACCCCAAGGACTTTATCTTATAAAAATGTCACTTCCAAAATAGTGACCAACTGTTTTTCCAAAATTTCTACTCATTAAATAGCGGAATAGTTAAAGTTTCAATCCATGTCCAACTACTGAGTTTTCGACTGATAATTCTCAATTTTTCTTCTTCTTCTTCAACCCTATTGCTATGTACAATTATTGTTGATCCCGCAGGAATACCCAGTAGCACGCTGTACAAGATAGCCCGGCGGGAAGGTATCCGTCTGTCCGCGCCGTTCAACGCTGCGCCCACCACGTGGCGCCGCGCCGACCTCGAGCGCGCTCTTCACGCCATCCGCTGCGGCGCCGCCACCGTGCAGCGTGCCGCCTCGCACTTCGGAATACCCACAGGTTTTTTAAAGTTATACTTCTTTTGGCACGTTAGGGAAAAATATTCAGAGCGAATTTCTACGATGCGCACGCACACACACGCAAATTGGACACCCTGATGTTATCTGGTCACTTAGACCATTTCCGCTACCATACTTACTCATACTTCCGCTACCAAGCCTCTTGTAACTCATGTTTACTCAACCAAAACCAATGGACGAGAAATAAATAATTATCCATTAGGTAAAATACAATATATTCATTGGTTGTATTTAATTTTCGAAGCAAGAAGTTCCAAGCAAAATGCGTGGTTGTGGAATGCCAGACTTAAAATGTATATACATCGAGACTCTAGTGAAACTTACTTATCTCTCACTCCGTAATACCTAACGTCTGATTGTTTTCATGAATACAAAATATGGTAGAATTATATGTTATAGTTAAAATCATTGTTAAATTATTTTATTTTTAAAACTACAGGAACACTGTATGGGCGATGTAAACGTGAAGGTATAGAGCTATCTCGCTCTAACCCCACGCCATGGTCTGAAGATGCCATGGGGGAAGCTTTAGAAGCTGTCAGGTTTGTTTGTTCGGTTTTAATATATTATCTAATTTATTACTAAATGAATCGTCAGAAGATTTATTTTACTCTTACCCCTTTAAAAAAACGTTGAATTTTATGTACGTAATAAAAACATTTAGATTTTTGGATAAACAGATATTTTCGTTCTTCTTGATAACAAATTATTCATTTCTAGGGTTGGACAAATGTCTATTAACCAAGCGGCGATTCATTTCAACTTACCGTACTCCTCGCTCTATGGACGGTTCAAGAGATGCAAGTATCAACCGTTGCAGGTCAGACTATAAATTAAAACTTTATAGAATTATGCATATTCTGTAGTCTTTGTTAAAAATTTAAATGTAGGTGAGTGCAAAACTGCAACGTAACTGCCGTAACAACGCAACGAGCCGAGAGTTAAATCCATATTTTTTGTGAGCCAATTGAATCAAAAGGTAGGGTTATGTATTGAACTATTTTATATTTTGAACTATTTGATCATAAATATACGTGATAGATAAGACTTATTGTGTCCCCTCTTATTTCGTGTCTGAAACTGAAGGCTTACTACATAATAATGGGGTAGAAATTGGTTGAAGAAAGAATTGGTGATCTTTTGGAAGAGAAGGTCTTTCTTTCGCGACTTTTATTTTAAAAACCCACCAGTTACGCTGAAATGGCTGTTTTGAGCCATATAATCCGAAATAAACTCAGCCGTTTATAGCAACCGTGTTTAAATCTTATGTTTGTAATATTTTATATTTTTTTTTCTAAAATCTTTTACATATGGGGGCAATCCATAAATTACGTCACACTTTAAGGGGGGAGGGGGCGCTAACCAAATGTAATATTGTTTGACAAGGAATAGGGGTAAAAAAGTTTTGTGACCTCACATGCCAAAATCTTATATATTACCTCGAAAGCAAAATTTAAAGAAATTTTTATAGCCCGATCTTTATTTATAGGCAAAGAAAATGTAACAGTACAACAATTATAGGTAAGGTTAAAGTAGTTGGCGAAACAGCTCGCTTTCCGATCTATACAAACATTTAGAATATACCTATATTCATTTTATTGCTTAAATAAAATCAAAATTGAAAAAAAAAATTGACGTCACATCGGGGGAGCGGTTTCACAAATGTGACCTGTGACTAGCACGAGCAGGGTTAAAAATCAAATATAAAAAAGTAAAAATTATGGATGGCCTTTTATTGCAATGTATCAAATTAACAACTACATAATCTGAAGGTAGGTATTGTCGGTTGTTACCTACCTTAGTAATAATTCCTCCTCCACTTCTACATTAAATTTCTTGTTGGTAAATAATTATTGATCGGAATATAGTGTTCAACTGATAAATTTTTCTTAATGTTCTGTGTTTTAAGGAGGTTCATCCGGTAGCTCCAGAACAGACGGAGGAGCAGAGTTTTACTGAGCCGAGTGCGGGGTTCTCATTCTACGACGTCCAACACGCGCTATGTGAGGGCGAAGCGCCCGTCTTCCACGAGCAGTTCTCCCATGCGCTACATTACACACATTGCGACGTCACCAGCTGAACTATTGCTGGTTGCTCGAGCTGGCAGCAACTACATAGTGGGGCTATGCACCATGTATTGGGCAAATTGAGTCACACGACCCACATCTCACATGAATGTTTTCAATTTGTGCGTGGAAGGATTTGTGTAATATGAATTGTGTTAAATTATATTTTCACATCTGCTAGACAATAATATCTAAGTAATTATATGTCACTAAATGTTAAAGTAAAGTAAGTCCTTATTACTTTTCAAAATGAAAAAGGTGGATAATATTATACAGATTCCCTCGGTATTAAAATGATTTCAATTTGGAATTTTGAAATATATGTATGAAAACTCGGAATATCATCTAAACAGGCCATTGACCTCTACTATATACCACTGGACTGGCGGCTGTCAAAGTGCTTTTGTGCCTGTTTGATACTCGCCATTTTGGTGCTGTTGGCCATGTAGCGAGAGTCTGCGGTACTAAAACTAGTGATGACAACTTAGAGGACAACATAAATGGTGAGAAACTATTTACAAAAAAAAAAAATCTATATTACGTTGATTCTTGTAGTATAAATAACTCGGAAAACGAACGAAATTAATTCAAAATGAAAAATTACTTCAGACTATTGTATGTTTCTTCGCAGCCATTTGTAATATACGTCAAAATTAGTTCTCTGGACTCGCGAGTGGCGCTTCATAGAGCCACATTAAATTTGCTGTCAAACTTTGTCAAACATATGGAACAGCCTGTCCAGTGGTATTTTTACAGGTCAGTGATATTTTGTAAAGAACTTTTGATGTTGTTTGGCCAATGAAATGCAGAATTCACTTATTTAGGACTCAACTTTAACTACTCTATATCTATCATTTTGATCTTGTTGTAGAAAAGATTTTGCTATCTGTCAAAATAGTTCTTTCTCAATACGAACAAAGCTGTTTGCCTAAACTGCAGCCGTGGGTTATAAAATTACTGGCGGTACTATGTTTTATAGTCGTCAGCGATAGGTGGCGTTCTGTGTCAGGTGACGCGATCACATCCGATTACAGACAGATTTTCAACCATTCCTCTTTAATGACGTTTTTCATCATTCATCTAGTATTTCTGAATACACAAAATTTTAGCAATAATATTGTCTACAACGAAAATTACAATTTTACTTTATACACAGTCAACCTTTACGCGCAAAAACGCGCGTAAACCTTAACGTCAATTGACACGGAACTGATTATTAAGCCGTGACGTCATTTTCTCTGATGTTGGTTACCATGACCATATTTTATGCTTTTATTTTTTTAAATATCCCACTAATCCAATTTTATATCCTTTCATCGTTATATTGTTTCAAACCATTTCATCTTTCACTTTATAATAGGTTAGTTACTGTCATTTTGATTATATGGTTAGAAGTAGATAGTTACACCGAGGCGAGCGCCAAATCCACAATTTTTTAATGTAGGTACCTAACTTAAAAATTAAATTGTGCGTGTATTGATTTATAAATATGTCTATACAAGTCATCGTTAATGTACCTACTCATAAATAGTTATAATTGTTGTTATATTTAGCTTTTATTTTATCGGTTGCTATTCCTCGGCTCGAGTTAATTAAACGGATTGCGATCAGTTATAGCAACATTTACCAGAGTAGGTACGCAATATTTTGTTTAAGGAAAAGGAGTATGAACTAGCGTCACCTGGTGTTAAGTGATCACCGCCGCCCACATATTCCTGCAACACTAGAGGAAACACGTTGCCGGCCTTTAAGGAAGGTGAACGCGCTTTTTTTGAAGGTACCCATGTCGTATCGTCCTGGAAACACCGCACAAGGAAGATCATTCCTCAGTTTTGTAGTACGTGGAGGAAAGCTCAGTCGTGGAGAACCGCCATACATCCAGATGGCGATAATATCGTAATATGTGGCGTGTCGTGCGAAGGTGGTATTCAGCGGCAGGAATCAGGTGAAACGACTCTTCGGAACACTCCCCGTGATAAATGCAATAGGTAGTAGACACACATTGAAGCGACGGCTCTATGCAATGCCAAGTGATCTTGTTCACTGACCACTAGGCCCCCGGAATGGCATTTACTGTTACAATAATATAATATATAACATTCATAAGAATAATATAATATTTAATTATACTTATATACAAATGTAAATGCAATGTATTACTTTGTAAGTATAGAACAAAAAATAGTTATATTTCGTATTATTTGTCTCGCCTTTGCTGAAGTTTTTACTTCACTTTTTTCACAGTTTTTTCTGTAGCATGACGTAGTATAAGTTATAAAATAAGCAATAATAATAGATAGGATTACATAGGTACGTAATATGAAGGTGAGCAGTGATGAAGTACACCTGTGTAATATATTATAAGAATCAATCTGTCCAATAGCGACGTAAATACGTAATTATATTGTGATAGATAAACAGACAACATAGATTGTAGGTATGTATACATATAAGTAAGTAGGTACCTATCATTTGATGTAACCGTAAATATAATACCTTTTTTGTGGGCTAGGAGTATGTTATCTGTAAAACCATATTTATTGCAAATGTTTACGTTATTACTGATAGGTGTTAAATAAAGGATAATTGCGATAAGTTTAATATGCAATGCATACCTAGGTGATTGTTGTTCAGAAAACTCAATCACGCTAAGAAAACCTAGTAGGTATAGTTTACCTACCCAGGTAAACTATGGTCGAATACGCTTTTGGGTCGAACTATTGTAGATTAATAAGTCAAAGTAGAAATCAGTAAGATAGTAATAAATAATAAAGATATTTGAATCCAATTGTTTATTGTTCATTACTTCAATTTTATTGTTCTACCTTATTGTCAAGTTCTATATATCTTATTAATTTAATTAGGTAAGTAGGTACTATTTCATATGTATAATTTCCTTTGGTATAAAAATTATCGTTCTTCGACTATTCACAATAAGGAATTTTATCCTGAGACCTGATGAATGTTACAGGTTCTGTCTCAAAAATGTCTCATATTTATCAACTAATGCAATTATAATTATTTATTTATTTTATTTATGTAGTATTTTTTTTAATAAAATTAATTTTAAAAAAAGCAAAAGGGACCTGAGTAAAATTTAACTTGCAAGATTTGATTACAGACAGACAACGGGACAGGTGAAACTAAATAAAAATGCTTGTCATAATAATAAAAATTTAAAAAAACGTGATAAAAAAATAAAGAAATTAAAAAAAAATCAAGACGTACTCCAGGCTCGAACCTGGGACCTTCTGCGTAAAAAGCATAAGAGATATTTCGCCATTGTTTTTACAGTTGCGGTGGAATAGCGGTTACCACTTATGCTTTTACTGTAACGATCATGGCGAAATTTCTTTTATGCTTTTATACATCTAGTGGTGGGGTGTTAGGTTATTATCGTTACGGAATTTCTGGATTCGGTCCCCACGCTCAAGGCCCACGATAAAAGCTATGCAATAGCTTAAAATATGTTTGTTTCACTATTTCAATAACTTGCATGTTTATTATACTTTCATTTGGGAACAAATTAAACTTTAAATTATATTAATTTGGCCGTATTACCTATAGCACATTAAATTACATATAAATTAAATGTGTTCAGTGTAAAAACGTAACATTATCTAGGAAGATTGATGACAGGTTTTGTACTTATTACCTTTTTAAAGTTTGTTCCTACGAACTGTGGTCGTGAGGCAAGTTTGCTGCTCTGTGCTCTGGTTCACTTTTTTTTTAAATCCATTCGATTTTTTTTATGAAAATAAGAGATGAGACGAGCAGGACGTTCAGCTGATCGTAATGGGCACCATTACGATGTAGTGCCGCTCAGGATTCTCGAAAAACCCCAAAAAAATCTGAGCGGCACTACAATAATTGCGCTCGTGACTTTGAGACAAGATGTTAAGTCTCATTACTTCAAGCATTATGTAAACCATATTTTCATCAAGATAATTTTTTTGATCTGAATACAGATCAGATACCTTTCAAAACAGAATAAATCTAGTGTGCTGGAGACAACCGCCCCTAATTGGTTTTGAGTAAAGTCAAGGAATATGTAATAGTACAAGTACTTTTAGGAGGTTTACAAGCTTTAGCTCAAACAATTTCTTACGAAGTAAGTTTAGCTTTAATTATAATATCTTCTTTATTTTTAATTATGCGTCAACATGTACCACCTCAATGTAGGTAAACGAGGTAATTGGAGTGAAATAGTAGTATCGAAGTCTCCATATTTAAAGTGGAAGCATAATGTAGATTTTAACTTTTCACGTGCTTGGGTAATACAAAGATCCGTTAATGCAGTTGGCCAGTAGGGATTTATGAAGTTTGGAGCAAGTTTAGTGTATTTATTATTTTAACATTAATTCATGGTATATTAAAAAATTATATTTATCATTGAGTTTACTTTGATTTGAATACCTACCAACAACAACGTTTATAAATAGCTTCAGTATTATCACACTAGATGGCGCCTCGAGAGAGCACCAGAGAGGAGATATCTTTAAGGTCACCACGGAACATAATCAGACACGTGGTATTTGAATAATTATGCGTCTGTGGTCCAGTTAGAACCGTTGAATCTCATGACGGTGCCACTGGTTAGAGTAGAAGTGTTCGGTGGGTTTGATCCTCGTCCACCTCGTTCCATTGTGTTTTCGGTTTTCTAATTCATATGTATGTTTCTTCGACCTTTATAAGGCTGTCAATACTCTTGTGATTCTCCTGGTGTTACAAGAGAGTATGGGCTGCGGTGATCAAATACTATCAGATGACCCCTTTTTATGCTCGTTTGTACTACACTTTCATAAAAAAACCCACGGAAGTTCCCAACCCAAGTTCTCATTTCTTTCGTATACCGATAGCAAAAAAAATAATGTCCTTATAAACTGATGATATCATTCTGATATTAATAATTATTCATTAATAGAAATTAAAACCTGAAATACACGACATCCACATAAAAGCGCAAGTAATTACAGCTTGGATAGATGGCGCTGATTGTAACATGTCAATAATATTTTTAAAAACCAATTAAATACAATTTTATTATTATACTAGGTATTTAGATGGAATATAAACAACTGTCTAATACATAAAGTCGCTTTATTTATCTACAGTTAGGATATAAAATAAATTACATATTCTTATTCTCTTTTTATGTGGCATGTACAAACATGAAAAGTTACTAAAATTATTAATTTCCAAATTGACATTGCATTACTCAATGCTGTAGAAAAGTTACATAATAAACTTTGCTATTGTACAATAGTTGGCAGTGTTCATTAACTTCTACTCGACAACAGATGGCGTTGGCTACAATCCGCCCTTACATACATACATATATATATACGTTTGGTACTCAATAGCTACCTACTAAATTACATCCAGGATGAATAGAAATTTTTAATTTAAAGTTATTACGTATACCACAATCATAGATATTATATATTACGTACAATTTTACAACCTTATTCTTTGTTTACATTAAATTAAATGATATTAAGCTAGTCTTCTGCAAGTAAAGGCAGTGGTGACTCACTATATTGTCAACTATATTCTACTAATAATGGCAATTTAGGGAAATCAGTGGGGTTCACCATTATGGTGTTAAAGAAGACAAGTCCAACGTTTATACAATCAATCTTATATATGTTAAGATGATTAAGTGGTTTTAATAAATATGTATTTGCATATAATCAAAGGGATACAGATGTTGCTCGTCTTCTTAACGACATAAAAGGCGACGTAAAACACGACGTATTGCAATTAAGAAGTCCGTGGCTAACCACAGGTTGGTGGGAAAGTAAGTATCGATCATTCAAATTTCATTTAGCAAATGTTTCCGATGAGAACAAACTCAAAATTATGACCTGGTAAACATTTGTTATATGGAATCTGGTTGAGTATTTACAGAATTATTTACAATCATTATTATATTATATTGAATTAAATTTTTACAATTAACGTTTCACAATCAACCGCGAATACAGAATAGAAGTAGAAATAGTGACTGTGAAACGCGATTTTGAGGGAAAGTAACAAGTCACTATATGTGTTTATATTCTCTATTAGCAGATAATGTATTAAATTGGAATTGGTTTATGATTTACATCAGAACAAAGATCACATTGATTTGCATTTAATCATACATTAAAATGTTATATGGCAGCCTAAATATTGGAGAACCTATAGATAAATGTCTATGTCAGATCGAGTGGCTAACACTGGCCAAACAAGAGAATTTTTTTCATGAGTATAAAGTATCATTTAAACGAGCCACAAGTGAACAACCAGGCTAGTCCATGACCGACATCCTAGGGTATCTGATCGCGAACGCGTCGTGCATCATAACGTTAAGACTAGAGAGGTCGACGCATCAGTCAATCACTGACATCTGTCACTGTCAACTATCACATGGCACCTAGTCGAATGGCACACACACACCCGACGTCCGGGCCGCCGCGTCCCATCTGGGACAAGGTCTATCGTCACTTTAATTTCACCGCGCACTGCTTACTGTCGCCGCGACACTCGCTCGGACTAGCAACTTATGTCCGTAGTCTTCATCACACCTAACACTTGTTACAATAATTATTTGAACGGTTTTAACGAGTATCATTCGTTTGGGCGGCCGTGTCGCACTATATTAAGGAAAATGATTCCAGTTCAATCAACAGCGTGAACAACAACAGAAGCGTCAAACACGATCAGAATTAGACCGGTCCATAGTCCGATAGCGGCTGTCCGGAGCGGGCGGAGGGCGCCGAGGGGTGCGCGGCGAGCGGCGGCAGGACGGGCGGCGGCAGAGACGGCGGCGGCAGTGACGACGGCGGTAGGGAGGGCGGCGGCAGTGACGGCGGCGGGGCGGGCGGCGCCGCGGCCTCGCGTCACACGGCGCCCTTGACGAGCGCGCGGCGCGCGGGGTGCGGAGCACGGGGCCCGCGCCACACGCGGCGCCACGAGGCCAGCGTCTTGCCCGACCAGATCCACACGCCCGACGTGATGCCCACGGCCAGCGCCATGAAGTACTTCAGCATGAGCGCCGAGTACAGCGGGCGCGGGCCGCACGCCGCGCCGCACGCCACGCGCCGCAGCCACGCCTCGCGCGCGCCCGCCTCGTACGCCAGGCACGCGATCACCACGCCGGCCGGCACGGCGTACAGCACGCTGAACACGCCGATGCGGATCATCAGCTTCTCCAGCTTGTCCGCCTTGGAGCCCGCGCCCACGCCGCCCTGCCGCTTGATCACCGACCGGATCCGGAATAGCGACACGAACCCCGCCAGGAGGAACGTCGCGCCCAGGGCGAAGTAGACGACGAGCGGCGCCAGCACGTACTTCTTGAGGTTGTCCGAAGAAGTGTTGCCCACGTAGCAGATGCCCGCCACCGGGTCGCCGTCCACGGCGCCCGCGAGCAGCACGGCCACGGTCTTGGCGGCCGGCACGAGCCAGGCCGCCAGGTGGTAGTACTGCGCGTGCCCGGCTATGGCCTCGTTGCCCCACTTGAGACCCGCGGCCAGGAACCACGCGAACGACAACACGACCCACCAGATGGAGGACGCCATCCCGAAAAAATACACCAAGATGAAGACCAGGGTGCACGCGCCGGGGCCGGTGGAGGTGGTCTTGAGCAGCGCCCCGTCGCAGGCGATCTCGTCGTGGCCGACGGCGAGGCGCGCGAGGTAGCCCAGCGCGACCATGAAGTAGCAGGCGGACAGGTACACGATGGGGCGCTCGGGGTACTTAAAGCGCTGCGAGTCGATGAGGAACGTGGTGAGAGTCATGAGCGTGGAGGCGGCGCACAGGCCGCCCCACAGCGCCACCCACACGCCCGCGAACTCCTTCTCCTCGGCCGTGAAGAAGGCGCCGCGGCACGGCAGCGCGCAGCCCGGCACGCCGGCGAGGCCGCGGCCGCCGCTGCCGTTGAGCGGCGCGCGCGCCACCACCAGCGGCGGACGACACGCGCATGCGCACTCGTCTGCGCCGGCCTCTCCCGCGCCGGCAGCCGGCGCGCCCTCGCAGTTTTTTGGATCCTTGCAGTGAGCGGGCGGGCGCGCAGGGCGCCGCGGAGGAGCCCGCGGCGGCTCGGGCTCCTGCGCGCGCTCGTTCTCCTCCATGCACAGGTGGTCGGGGTCGCCCAGACGCGGCAACTTCTCGCACGCCATGCGCTCGGGCCACTGGAACCCGTACTTCTGCATGAGCGGTGCACATCCAGCCCGAGCGCGTTCGCACACGCTGCGGCACGCGGGTAGCGGCTTCGCGTAGTCCTCGATGCAGATCGGGGTGTACACCGAGCACAGGAAGAACTTCAGGTCTGCCGAGCACTTGATCTCAACCAACGGCCAGTACTGATGAACCTGAAAAGATAAATAACCACAACACCATAAATATGAGCCTTATAATCCACTTATCAGGCTTTAGATATTTATCTGTTTCTTATTTTATGACGAGGAGGACAAACGAGAGTACGAGTCACCTGCAGGGCTAAGATGCGCTACGCGAGATATGTCGCGACGCGAGAGACAAAAGTTATCGAAATCAGTTAATTTCTCGTTTACCCTAACATGCACACTACGAGTGACAAAATTCTCGTCGAAGACTTGGCCTTGTCGCGTAGACAATCCGATGTTGCCGTTTAACAAGAATAAATTATTGTTACGTTGCAACATCGATTTCGTTTATTCTATTTTTTATCTGTAACTATTATTATATTACTAAAGTTTACTTACTATGACCACAGAGTACTTTTACTTCGGGGCCGACAGTTGTCAATTATGGCTTGAAGTTGTTATCAAATATCCAAAGCAGTTTTTTGTGGTAGTGAAACATTTTCTTGAATTTATAAAATTAGTCGATAATGCAGTTCCTCATTGTAGTGGAGTTTTTATTTAAATTAAAAAACCTTGGCTACAAGCACTATGTCGTTCGAAATTTGCGACGACAAAATATTGGAGGAAAAGTAGCGAATATTTCATTCAAACTTGAAATTGACTATGAACATCAAAGCAGATGCACAGGTACGTCGGTTTTAAATAAATATATACATTTTGCACACGGAGTGTAACGATCCAAATACTAAGTTCTCTTTTAATAACCGTACAACTTTTGTTTTTCAGTGGTGGAACATCAACACAAACATGTGAATCTGTATTTTCTTGGAATAAAAAAAAATAAACGAAACAAGCAGGAGATAGATCAATGAGTTTGCTAACTCCAATGTTCGAAAACATTTATTTCAAGGCCAGCCATCAGTTTCCTCTCTGAGTGAAGAAGATATTCTACATATTAGTGAAAAAAGATGGTCAAAATAAATACAATGTCAACTAAATTAACCCAAATATGTGTTTTCTACAGAAATATTGTTCTGTAGTGGATCATACGTCATAGTAGTATAGTATATAATTTCATAAAATAGTACACTATTTTAATTGGCTCATAATATGAAATATTGTTGCAGAAAGGTTTTTGGCTTTTCTATAGGTGACGAAAAAAACCCACCTCTGAGGTGGGTTTTTTTATGTGCCTTTAGAATCTAAAATGTTTTTCATATATTTGATGTTATCTAATTTCAGGGTATGTATTATGAATAAAAGAAAATAATAACAATGGTGATTTCCTTTTAGTTTGAAAAACTATAATAATGAGACCTCATAATATTTATTCAATATTTACTGTATGATGTAATTTGTATAAAAATCATCCAATTTTCTGAGTGTTTCATCATTCTCAATTTGTCTTACATATTGTCTTTTTTAATTGAAGGATTTTCTATCATATCTTTCAATCAAATAAGGGACAGTTCTATTATTTAGTTCTTGAAAGTGACTGTCATGTTCACACTAAACTTCTATAATCGATTCAAGCCTTTAAAGTCCATTAGAGGATGCACCTAAACAGGGGTGTGCATATCATATAGGCAGCCTACCTAGTTAGATATAATGTTAAAGTTAATTTAGTTTAATTTAGTTCTGTTATTTTATAACTAAACTTCTATTGAAAACCCCACTCATAAATTTCCTAAATACCTACAATGAGCAATCTCCAGGCTCAATTACTACTCGCTAGATCTACAGTGCCTACCTTGCTAGAAAACCAATACACGCCCCTGCACCTAAATATAGCCTTTTGTTTCTTATAAACAAGCTGCTTGACCTGTACATTGAGATCATATTCTTCAGCATATTGGCAATCTTTTCATGAATTTCCCTACCTTGTTGCTCTTGTGTGTACACTAGTTCCTATACAATATTGATAGGTATTTTGCTTTTTGAGGTATCCTTTTGTGTGGAAATTACATACTGTAATAGTTGTGGTGCATTTAAACTCATGTATCTTAATATTTATTAAACACAAACTCTTTCACTATGTAGAATAATAATTATTGAGATAATTAAAAATACTAGAATCCAATTGTGTAACATAACTTTTTTAGTTTCATCCCAAATTTAATTATGTCCTTACTTTGATGTTACTGGACATAGGAAAGGTTTACTTTCCATATTTTTTGTTGAGTGAGTTAACCAATTTATCAAAGAATAAAATCAGGTCTGCCGTCTCCTTGTATTCTGAAGGTAGGATACCTTTATCTGTAGTAGGTTATGTTAATTAGCAATAGGTATATTCTTAAGGCGCTATGGATATTACAGTTTATGTAATAAGGTGTCAAACATAAATTAAGTAAACCACAAGTAATGTATATCATCTTTATTTGGAACAATTATTACAGCATTAGAAATAATAAGGGCCGAAAAACTATTTGTCTCAATACTAATGCAGCACCCTGAGATTGTGGCTGGTGAATTAGGTACTGCACTTTTAATATTTATTGGCAGCAAATGAAAAACACTTGTTATTGGTAGGTAAGCTAAAATAGTAATGTATGAAAAGAATTTGAAATTTTCGAGATTATTTATTGATTATTCTGGAGGTAGAGGTTAAAAACTATGTAATGAAAGAAACAAAACCCTCCATTGGCAAGAAATTGAATAGAGCACAGTAACTATAGTAGGTATATTGTTAAATTTTAAAGAATATTATTCCGTTCCTACGGAAGGACACAACTCCGAAAAGTGGTTATTTATCAAACCAGGATTACTCTTAAGGTGGACAGGCAGGCAGCTGAAGATCTTAGGCTCCTTCCTACTCTACGCCCATTTTCTTTACTACATAAAGGGCAAAGACTGGTTTTCTTCATCACAATCGGAATTTTATGCGCCTCTCTTCGTATACAATATTGTTATGATTATGAAATCTTAGTTACCTCCTTCGTTTTTATTTTATATATTAAGTAATTGACTTGGGATGCCGGCTAGATTATGGGTAGGTACCACAACGGCGCCTGTTTCTGCCGTGAAACAGTAATGTGTAAGCATTACTCTTTTTCGGTCTGGAGGGCGCCGTAGCTAGTGAAATTACTCGGTAAATGAGACCTAACATCTCATGTCTCAAGGTGACGAGCGCACTTGTAGTGCCGCTAAGAATTTCCTGATCTAATCCTGAGCGGCTCTGCATTGTAATGGGCAGGGCGTATCAATTACCATCAGCTGAACGTCCTGCTAGTCTCGTCCCTTATTTTTATAAAAAAAAAATGCGGGACTCGAACCCGCGACCTCTCGCGTGGATATTAATAAAGAAAGGCACCTCAAGGCCGGCCTCCTCCTGCGTGTCGTGGTCGAGCGCGTTGGGGAACGAGGTCAGGTTGTAGCCGATGCCGCGACACATGGGGATGGTGATCTCTTCGCAGCGGGGCTGTACCGCCCCCGTCCCTGTGCCGATCAGAACAGCGAGGGCCCCCACACACAGCCTCAGCGTCGCTGCCGCCATCTTGTGTCGTGCCGTGCAGCCTGCTTCACCGCATCTGAAACACCAATGCATTTTTATTATTGCTACTTTTTTTTTCTTTTATTTGGGAAACAAACAGCTTAACATTTTAGATAGTTTTAGCCTTAATTTTGATAAATACAATAAGCTAGCAAAGTTTTCACAAACGTGTAGATCCATAATAACTAGATTAATGACTCGATAGGGTACAACTTGGCTCGCATACAACATTAAAGTTATAGATAAAGGTAAGGGTTGCAGCTGCAATCAGGGAACGAGTTAGACACATTTCCTGATTTCAGATACAAACCTCCCGTACTTAAACAAAAAACAAAGTATATAGCAATATGTTGGTATTTATTGTTACTTTATCAAATCGTTGCATATTTGGAGTTAAGAGAAAGACATTCTTATAATTTTTGTTTGTGAAATAGCTCAGTTTACGGCGGCGAATGAATATGATGATTTTTAAAGATTGAAAATTATTGAGGGATTTCTCGAAGACTTTGTATGGTCGTTGCTAATCTAATTAAGTATGTTTATCTTAAATTTTACCGGTCAATTGTAAAAAACAGAAATAAAAAGAAATAATAACAATATATGAGAAAAATAGGTCATTCTCACCCGCGGAATAGTGACGATCGCGGTTGACAATGTCCTATTTATCTCACGTGGTGCGTATACGATTTTTTTCCACCTGGATGAAAAGCTCGCTTTTAGTACCTGGTACGAGTGACAAAAGTAGTCTTGCCGGCAGAGAATCGGCCACTTTTCTCCCTCGTACCAGGGACTAAAAACAGCTTTTCATCGATGTGGGAAAAAAATATTAATCTTATTTAAAAAAAAAAAAATTAATCTTTATATTAATCTTGTATTGTTTCCATTAGTGATGTGAAAATTTGAATGTGCCACACGAGAGCAAAGTACTTTATTTCTTGTGCCTTTGAATCACTCTCTAGACTCAGGTCCCTAGCTCGGCATTTGCAACAAAAACAATCTTTGCTCTCTTGTTGAACAAATAACTATTTGCGTTCTGAATAGAACAAGTTCACAAAGGGTTTCAGTCTTGTTATCATTTTCTAGTGGCCTCATGGCTGAGTTGCAAAAACTTACTTTAGCAATAACAAACATGTTGAAGTACCGGTTGAGCTAAAATGAGTTGCACCATTTGAAAATTTTTAGATGATGTCATAACTTTAACTGTTTACCGTAATCGTCCAATCTTCGCCGATTAAAGCTATTGTTAAAGTTTAATATCTAAATATTGACCTATCAAATGTTCAAATAAATATACGATATTGACTAGATATTATTAACCTACATATTTTAACTTTAACCAAACCGAGGAATACCATGGTGCAACATCAGAAAAACGGATCCAACGTCGATATTTGTCCGGAATATCCGATGCACAATGCCCATGCTCAGTGCATATGCAATAGCTAAAAGCTAAGTACAGTCGCACACAGAAATAGGTGCGGAGCAAGGAGTGCGGAGGCACACGAAACAGGAAGCAACGTGAGTCTCCCGGAATACGCGACCGCAGTTCGTCGAACGCGCGTTCATTTCGTGCTGCGCTAAATATAACTCTCATCAGGTGTGTTAAAGCCTAAACACATGGTCGGACTTGGTACGAATAGCAAATAGCCAGGTTTTCCCAGTTTCCTGGATTTTCCCCCACAAACCTTATGTATTAGCTTTTTAAGCATAATAAAGTTTTATCCCTCAACACGTAGATAGGGTTGTAGAAATAAGTTTTCTGATACCTTACATATATTGGGCTTAATTGTAAATTGCTTTAATAAGTAGATTATAAGTAATTTTGTATATATATTTTACTATCAAATATAGAAATTTGGAATTAGATTTTTTTTGGACTTGGTACGGCCGGACCATTCCAATCCAAATCCGATCATGTGTTTAGGCTATTACTGTTGATAGTACTCTGGCTGCACGAGATATCTCCTGACAAAAATGATCTGATGATTGCTAGAACTACCTGTGTAGAGCTACAATAATAATTATGAATTGTTTCACTGAAAGATGCATTACTGTCCAACGAATTTGTCCATAAATACTAGAGGATTTACTAAGATAATTATTAAATATTTGTTCTACTAACTAACACACTATGGATGATAGTTTATTTATTTATTGAGATTCACCAGTGGTTAGTTGAATAAATATATTATTATTAAAATTTATAATGTATTTTTTTACATTTTTGCGAAACCTTTGCAACGAATCTCTCAATAGGTCTAAGCGTTTATAATTTTGAGTAATCGCGACACAGTGAATTAATTCCCAAAATAGTTCTGCGAGGTTTTTCAAATAAGTTCACGGGTTTATGTTGATGCCCTCTAGGCACTCTAAAATTTACTTATAAATTTAGTTAATATTTTTTTTTATAAAAAAAGTAAATCCAATATGTCCCAAGTTATCTGAAATAAACTTTTTTTCAATGTAAGCAATAAAACGACGATTTTCAACAATTTTAAAACGACGTTTTATGAATTTGTCATTTTAATTTTTTTTCACGCTTTAAATCCTCTATTAAAGATTCAAAACAGTTAGCTTATTAAAAAGATTAAAACACCCAATGTCCTAATAAGAATTATATCATCGAACCGAGTGTTGTAATGAAATTCAGTACAACATTATATCATCCGTTTTCATAATAACACTCCTTTGGATGATATTATGGTTACTAGGACTGGCTTTTTTAATGTTAGCAGTAAACTAACTCTTTCAGAATCTTTTATAGAGGATTCATATTATGAGTGTAGTTAAAGTCTTGTATGCAACTGTTGATAATTAGGTATTAAAACACTCATGTGATACTATTATCACACTATAAACCATATAAGTAGGTAATCGGGGAGCCAAAATACATCAACTCAACACCTTAGGGAGGAGGGTATCGCTGAAAAACAGCGCTGCATGGAAACATAAATCCATGATTCCATGTCATGTGAAGCTGAGCCTATTCCTTTCGCCTTTTGTTTCATCGTGTATCCTAAATATTCATTTTGTATTTGTAATGTTTTGTATGGCAATAAAGAATTTATTATTATTAAACCCACATTCGTGTTTTAATACCCCTTATTACACAACAGTTGCATAAAAACCTATTACTCGTGTCCAACCGACCTAAGTGCAAGGAACTAATAAAGAAACAAGCAATCGAATTCAAGTAAATACGTTTAGTAAGAAGTCTGGTAAAAGAGCAGTTTCCGAGTCGTGTGGTCGTTACTTCAACAAACAATGGAGCTCGTAAAACATGCACTATAATAATTGCAGTATAATACGGTGCGCCCGCGCCGTAACATGACTCCACTTATATTCCAATTTTATTTTAATGTTGACTTACAAGTTGAAAATTATTACATAACTATTTGTGCCGTAAAATACTAACAAGAAATGAAACAAAATATTGTCTATTAAGTTCCTAAGTACGGCTAATTCAATCAGCTCATCTTTTAACAATAATAAATTAAAAGACTTGTGGCACTCGGGGACTGCCGCGGTAAAGCTATTGCATAGCATTTTTTATCAACTTATGCAATTATAATTATTTATTTATTTTATTTATGCAGTATTTTTTTTGATAAAATTAATTTAAAAAAAAGCAAACGGGAAGTAAGTAAAATTTAACTTGCAAGATTTGATTACAGACAGAAAATGGGACGGGTGAAATTAAATAAAAATGCTTGTCATAATAATAAAAATTAAAAAACGTGATAAAAAAATACAGAAATTAAAAAAAAATCAAGACGTACCCCAGGCTCGAACCTGAGACCTGATGCACAAAAAGACATAGAAATAACTATATAGATCTAGTAAGTAAGTGTTAGGTTATTTTCGTTACGGAATTTCTGGATTCGGTCTCCACGCTCAAGGCCCGCGATAGAAGCTATGCAATAGCTTAATAATTTTAAATATAATAAAACCCGTAGTCGGCATCATTACCTCTTTGTATGGCCTAATCTATACTTATAGCATAGCTTATAATTTGGTACGGTTGGACTATCGGAAGGTCCGGTGTGCGCCTCGCTCCAAATGGTCCAGCGTCGTACTTGGTACGGTAATAACACCTATTTTCGAAATTTATAATCGAATATGGTCCGCTACCAGACCGCGTCCGATACGTTGGGCCGTACCAAGTCCAATCATGTGTTTAGGCTATTATGACGGAGGTACGTGCCAGACCTTGGGTCACCAGTCAAATCAAGGCTCCTGGATAGCTCTGTTATGAGTTTTAGTGCTGATGAACACCAAGGACCCATCGTCTATACCCCAAAGGGAAACATGTATCCATCACCGAGTGGTGCATATTTCCTCCTCTTTGGGTTTTCGGCAGTTTTCACCGCTGCAACTGCCGCCTTAGATATGTATCTTCGCTACACTATTTTGCCGTAAAGCAGTATGAAGCATTATTGTGTTTCAGTCTGAAGGGCGCCGTAGCTAGAGTAATTACTGGGCAAATGAAACTCAACATCTTATGTCTCAAGGTGACTACCGCAATTGTAGTGCCGTTTAGAATTTTTGCGTTTTTCTAGAATCTTGTACGGCACTACAATGTAATGCTTTGTATATTGTATACCATGGCAGGGCGTATCAATTACCATCATCTGAACGTCCTGCTCGTCTCGTCCCTTTTTGTCATTCAGAAAAAAATTTACGCATTCTCATAAAATATTACCAGACTTACTATTACTATTTATGAGATACAGACCGTTCATATACGGACCAACTGACATTGGTCTTAGCATAAGGGTTGTTGAACTTTTAGAACCCTAAAACTCTAAGCGAATGGAATTGACTACAATGCCAGACAGTTATCTAAATTGAGATAGTGTCGTCTTTGCAAAATTATCAGTCGCAAAGAGACTATATTTAAAAATGACAGCCATTATAAAATATTTACAGAAACAGATAGCTCTTGTACGATAAGGAGATATCATTTTATAACTTGCGCACTTCGGAGAGAGTAATTAAAAAAACTACGTTTTAATTAAGATAATTTCAACGTCAATTAAAATAAATATGCTTCATGATGAATTACATTGAGATGTTTAAAGAATATTGTCTTTGATAAGATACGGTTCGAGTGAGAACTTTATACAGGCTTTGAGAGTGTCATTTATATGAGCTGGTAGTGTTTAATGCGGGATTATCCGGGATCATATGTGTATCCAGGCTGATATGACATGGACGCTTACGTTTAAAGACAGGGCATTGCTCCTGTGACCCGTGTGTTCGTATGTCCTCCTATCCCCTAAAGGTAGATAAAAAACACGAATAAATGAAAATAATATAGCATGATTTTTTTATTGGTGATCACTGTCGCCCACATTCTCTTGCAGCACCAGAGAGAGAGATGTAAGCGCTTATTTTGAAGGTACTCATGTCGTATCGTACCGGAAACACCGCACGAAACGAACGAAGGAAGCTCATTCAACAGCTTGGTTGTACGTGGAAGAAAGTTCCTTGATTACCACACTGTGGTGGAACGCCACACTGGATGTCGTGCGAAGGTGTAATTGGGCGGCTGGAATCCTGTCAAACAGCGAATAATGTCGAGACGCCCCGCAAGATAGTCTGATGACCTGACAATGGTAGCAGGGAACATATAGACTATATCCTTAAATTTATTTTTATTTATTTCAATTACTTTAAAACCGCCCAAGTAAATACGTTATCAGTTCAAACAGAGGTATTGAAGCACGCATAAGCTGCTATCGTGCGTCATACAGTGGCCCTAGTAAGGTTATTTAAAAAAATCCAGGAAGGGGCACACAACCACATTTGTCAACGAATTTTGATACCTTGTGAAGGTGCGAGATATATGGAATGGCTGTTTATATGACGCCGCGTGTTGAAATAGGACAGGATGCCAACTCTATGACGTCATACTTCAAAATCACCAATTAAAAGTACCGTTTGTAAACTGACGTAAAGTAGACGTTAATATGAAAAGGTTGCGTCCGTGTCCCCGCGAGGTACAGCGGTGACGGTCGCGTCCAGTGTCCCGTGTGCTAGCGGGCGACACGACGCGGGCGAGGTTGACGCCCGATCGGTTGGCTGCGGGCCAACTGATTAAAAGCTTATAGACTAGCGCTTGGCGTAAGTCACTAACTCCAGCGTTTTCCTTAGGGTGCGTACAAATTAATTGCGACAGGCGCGTGAGACCATGTTCGACTGGAGTTGACCATCATTTGTCACGCGCGGCAGTCGATCCAGCTTGAATAGCCCACGACAACTAGACAGACCAGTTCATTCTTGTAAACCAAATCATCAATTGCTTTAAAATTTCTGTCACCTGGAGACTCCTAAACTACCCGCAATACCTTTTTCGAGTACCAAAACAGTCAATTTCATTGTTAATTGTCCATTTTTATGTACTCGTCACCTTTATTACCTCAATGTACGAAGTGGACTGGGGCTAGGGTACCTTAAGGGTAAGAGCATACATTCAAAATATGTAGATTCAAGCAGCATGGATTTTTTGGTAAAATACGGTACCTACAAGTCTAACAAAGTAATCTTTTTATTCAAAATTTGATTAGAACATTTTTTTGTAAAGATCGGTATAATACGTCGCGTAAAGGTCTATTTTGATGTATTTTTTTTAACAAGAATATTATTTTTCACTCACTAAAAAGGCAATGAGTCTGAACGGCGGTGATCAGATAGAATAAAAATCCTCAGTCGGATTTTACTTGCAGATGCGTCCTTTCGTGCAAGAACTATCACAGTGTACTTTTAAATACTTTTATTTAAGAATACATTGGTTGAATAATTGTAGTTAACTAACGTGGTAGTAATAATAGAGTAGCCAATGGTAATTATATGTTACGGAACACTGAAGCCTTAAATAATTTATACGTCTAAATACACTATGACGAAAAATAGCGGCGAATTGTTAACTTCTATTTTTAGCAACTCACGCACACTAAAACAAAGTGACACAGGTAATTATCGCGACTGTAAGACATAGCTGTCATGCACACTAAATTAATAAACCGGGCCTGTTGTCATGTGTTAGCAAGATGCTCTATCTAGACGTATAAATTATTTTAGCCTGAAGCAGTGTGTCGCTACGTTTACACACAGTTCTGTTTAGACCGCACTTCGCGTATCACTCGCACCGTAGTGAATGGCGCGCAAATGTACTAAGTACACAGAATCGGGAGCGGCCACGTGGCTCCCTGCTTCATCAGATCACATCTCAGCATACAGACACACATTATCACACTGTCTTGTATCTACACAGTTCCAACACAGCCACAGAAATCGATGTGTTGCGGGACTGTTTTGTCTACGTATATATGTCTGTGTCTTCGAAATGGCGTTCCTTATGTAGTTATGTTTGCATTCATGGGTAATGAATACTGAAAGACAGAACAAGCAGATAACCCAACCAATGTAGGCGACAGTAGAAAATTACACACGATCGCAATCCTGAATTAGTCATCATCAGCCGGAAGACATCCACTGCTAGACAAAGGCCTCCCCCAAAGATTTCCACGAGGATCGGTCCTGCGCTGCCCTCATCCAACGTATTCCGGCGATCTTAACCAGATCGTCGGTCCATCTTGTGGAGGGCCTAACAACACTGCATCTTCCGGTATGCGGTCGCCATTCGAGGACTTTTCTGCCCCAACGGCCATCTGCCCTTCGAACTATGTGCCCTGCCCACTGCCGCTTCAGTTGTATAATTTAATAATATTTTTTATTTTCCTGTTATTATCATTTCAAAAACGGATGGAGCCTTACGCAGCCCATTTCTTTTATCTATGTTACATATGACTTTTTTAGTTTGGTTATAATTCTTCGCTATTAAATTGTAAATACTGTTTTTATTGCAAAAATATATATATTTCTCTGATAACACTTCTGAGACCTTTATGTCTTCTGCTCTCGTTACTTCACCGTTTATCAATCATTGGTCTCTTTATTCATGTATGTTTTTCCACCAATCATAATTAAGATCGCATGACGTCTATAATTGCGACAACTAGATTTGTTTATTGTCATGCCACTTAAAATGCTATTGTAATCATCATCATTTCAGTCGGATGACGTCCACTGCTGGATAAAGGCCTCCCCCAAAGATCACCATGTCCTGCGCTGCTTTCATCCAACGTATTCATCTTGTGGGGGGGGGGGGGGGGGGGCTACCAATACTACTACTACCTTGTTGTAAATAAGTATAATGTTATAAATATCCACGTGTATCGGCGGTGGTGTGATAACATCTCCCCAAGCCCCAACCCTTTCCCCCTCCAGTTAACTATTGCACTAACTTGCTTGACACACTTATTAGCATTTTTACGACACTTCATAAATTTCACACTTTATTGAACGCACGGAAGCACATAAAAGGGTTAGTTTGTAACAAAACGGAGCTTTACCTACAAATTTATAGCTTATTTACGTCAAAAAGAAAATTCCTAAAAGTAAAACATAATAAAGTCTATGCTCTTTATGATCATCTTGCAGCATCGTTTAATTACTTATAATTTATCGCGGTGGCTCAATAGGTTGAATCGTTTACTCTCACCATGGAGCCCCAGGTTCGATCCTCTCCCGCCACGAACCGATGTGTTTTCTATTTTCGAATTCGTCGTGACGTCGAATAAGTCGTGTTGACATGTTGCTAGGATGAAACATGATTTCAACCGCTATGAAAGACATTACTATCACCGCTACCATATTTATGTGCTCCTGGTGTCTATGTAGTAATACGTCGTGCGCATGACGTCAGAATATATTAAGGTATACTAGCGTCATACATAAGACAATCTCTTCTTCATCTATGATCGCCTGGTACCAATACACTGTATAATGCTTCCTATCCCATTTTCTCCCACGTTTAAACATTAAGAATTTATGTGTCTGTGTCATTCTCTCGCCGGCTGAATCCTATCCTGTTTATGTCTCTATCGTCTCGCTTTTTCATTTCATCGAGTTGTAAATCACAACGATGCTAAAGGAGTTTCACTTCAAAACAATTATCAGCAAAGTGGGTCCTGAATAAATTTTTTCGATAGTACCTGGCCCTATTACGAAAATCGAAGTACGAAGTTTCGGTTGACGGATCGCACATTTTCCTATTACGAAAGTGTTTCGGATCCGAAAATCGAAGCGAAGTTCGCGATAAGACATTGTGTCTTTCGTTAACCTTATTCCCAAATTCACTTATGTCTATGGTTCCGAAACGAAATCCGTCTGCACGATTCGGAGCCGACGTATTATCGTAATGCGATTTAATTTGAAGTTCGTCGTTCTTTCGTTTCGGACCGAAATTCGGCTGTTCGTTTTTGGTAATAGACATCCTGTACTATATTCGGAGGACATAAACTATGCCACAACATGAAACATAGTTTAATGTTTTGATTCTTATTTATATCAAAAATTCTTTTAAATCTAAATAATAATTGCTTCAACACAACTTCAAGATGAAATAAATAAACATACACACTGTTTACTATGAACAAGAGTGTCTTATCGGATGCGTTGTATTTTATAAACATGTTCTTGTTTATAATTATTTACGTCAATCATTGGTTGAGACTTTAGACAAATAAACATACAGTATCCAATAGGAAACATGTAAATGAAACTGTCACCTACATATATCAGTGTATAAAAAGAACATATTATATACATCGGCCGTTTTCAATAACGTATCTCTTAAGTTAAGTTTAAGTTAAATCTCTTAACTTAAGTTAAGGATACATGGCTGTCATCGTTTAATGACAATATCTTATCTATCCATAGTTATGTCCAATATAGTTATAATCCAATTCTTTATGTCGATAGGTTATTGAAATGTAAGTAAGCGTAAAAGGATAGATTTGTCTACCTCTAGTAAGTCAAACTAAGTATAGATAGGTTATTGAAAACGGCTGTAAATAGGTAATACCATAGGTATATTATGTACGATTGTGCATAGGCAAATTTTGTTATACGTCTTAATAGAGTCTCTTGCAGTTAGACAACCGATAAAAACAGGCCAGGTTTAATAATTAAGTGTGCGTGACAAGCTACGTCTTACACTCGCGATTTGCACGATACTTTGTGTTAGTGTGCGTGCATTGCTCAACATAGAGGTTAACTTTAGACTGAATTTTTCTCGACGTTTTCACAGCTGTCATAGTCTATCTAGACGTATAAATGATCTAAGCTTTTGGCTATATTACAATCACGGACGAGTAAAAAAAGAAGGACTCCGCGCCGTGATATTAGTAAGTGAAGCACCGTTATGCTAGTGTGTGTGTGGTTACGGGGGATACCAGTTACTCAATTTTTTCTCCCTTAAATAATCATATATGGCCACAAATACTTTTATAGTATCGTTTTTACACTTTTTCCAACGGACGACGGCATTTTTAAAATATTTTATTGAGACGCAAACTGATCTGTTACAGACGATGACAATACTCATAATGGCCGCCTATCGGCCTGTAGTAGTGTAAGTGTGTGCGCGGGGCTATGTATTTACACGTTAATCGGCTTGTTTTGGTGCTACACTGTTATGTAAGCCGTAAGGTGACACGGAGTCCTTATTTTTTTACTAGTCCGTGATTACAATCTAATATATGTGTACTTTGTAGGTCTTTGGTATTAGTTAATTAACATCAAACTACGAAACCTATCTATTCATATTTTATACTAAGAAGAAGAAAAAAAAATACACTTGCTTAGCTATATGATATTTTGCACTCATAATTTGGAATTATTTCGATTTTTACAATAACTAAAAGCCAATTCAGTTAGATTTGGTTCTGGGCTTTGGAAGATATACACCTTATTCCTTACAGATAAAATAATAGTAGGCAAGAGCTACTATGCATTTTAAGTGTAAAAATTTGAAAGTTAATATGAAACAAGAAGTTGTGTGATTGTACTTTTGTTGTTCGTGTTTCGAGTCGGTTTTGAGAAATTGTAAAGCCTTTGTTATAACTTGACCCGATTCAAAGGTGGAAGCGATCGCTTAAGCATCACTTGGGGTTGGCGCCAGCTCCCATATCAATTTATTCTCGTTATATTTCTTAGTAAAAATATATTATTTATTTAATTTTCTATTGAATTGATTGAGGATTTTTGATTTGTGTCCTTAAAGCCTATATTATAACATAATATAGACTTATAATATATTAGAAGTCCATGTGTAAAGCTTAGATTAAGGATTGGTATCCACTGCGCTATAACTAGATACCGAACTACCTAAGAACAATAGCTTTTTGATTACGACAACTTTATATTGCCTGTGTGTATTGGCTATTCGTAAAGATGCTTGCGTGCATGGCGTCTTTACACTCGATAGCATGTTTCAAATTTTGTAAATTAAGTATATAATAATATATAACGCTTCGTGTTATTTTACATTGAAATTAATAAAATACAAAATACTTACTGATGATATCTGATCCCAATGTCTTTCTTATTTCTTGTATTATTATTTTTACAAAGTTTTACTTAACGTTTCACTGAACATGTGGCACGTCAATGTCACACATTGTTCGAGAATGGCTCGATTACGCCCAGTTGGGCGTAGTATTAATTGCCGCACTTTGCGACTACGCCTGCGGTATCTAGTTGGAGCGCAGCGGAGACCAATCCTTAATCTAAGGTCAAAAGATTATTTCAGCAGCTATTTAAGTATTTAGCATGCTCATCAGTTGGATGTAATTTCAGAAAAACGTTCCAAACCACAATCATGTCGAAATTGAGTTAGGAGTAACACAAAACTGGTCACGTGATTCATAATAACGGACTGACAAACAATGGCAGCCCCACTGTCACTCTTTTAAATACATCATGACTTAGTAGCCCAACCCACATGTATGGAATATACTAATATTTATTAAACATTTAACACGAATTCCCTAAAATGTGATATTTGTGGCATTGAAGGTTTTTCAGGAACTACGTTCAGTTATCGAATACACTTGGTCAGTTTTCAATTTATGTACTCGAGACAAAATTGTTTATCAACATCCTGCGGTTTAGCAACCTTGTTCTGTTAATAAGAAAATGACTTTATGAACTCCGATGTATGACATGATGTGTAACACCTCCTTTATTGTTTGGTGACAAGGTCGGTGAATCCGTCTATCCCTTATAACCTAAACACATGATCGGATTTGGTACGGCCGCACCACCGGACGGTAATAATATTTTTTTTTATGATAATAAGGGACGAGACGAGCAGGACGTTGAGTTGATGGTTCGTTGTGGTACCCATAACCTAGCCGGCATCCTGTGCAAAGGCGCCTCCCACTGGTTTCTAGCATATTATGTTCTACTCAAGCGTGGGTGGTAGTTTTTGACGTTCAAAAAGTGATTTGAAATCGTGTTTTAATGAATATATTTGAATTTCATATGAGGCTCCTGTTTCCACAATTACGCCCTTTAATTAAGTCCATCTAGCGTGCAGTGTTGGAAAGTTACTCCAAACCATCACAGCGACTTCTAATTTTCAAATTTTTGCCCGTTAGGTTGGGTTAGTAGGTTACTACTCCACTCCTGTATATTCATGTCACCACAACGGCGCCTATTTCTGCCGTGAAGCAGAAATTTATAAGCATTACTGTGATGTGTGTGTAGCTAGTGAAATAACTGGGCAAATGAGACTTAACATCTTATGTCTCAAGGTGACGAGCGCAGTTGAAGTGCCGCTCAGAATTTTTGGGTTTTTTAAGAATCGTGAGCGGCACTGCATTGTAATGGGCAAACCGTATCAATTACCATCAGCTGAACGTCCTGCTCGTCTCGCCCCTTATAATCATAAAAAAAACTCAGCGGGCATATTCTTTTTTTTTAATAAAATAGCACCGCGATAGAATTTATTATTAAAAAGCCTTAGTTAGCCGTTTCATTCTCAATCTGTGGTATCATTAAGAAAGTTATTCACACTAAACCTTTGCCACATAAATATTTTTTAACAATTCTTTTGAATTTCACTGCTCAAAGATATGTTGTTCGAAGTGAAAAGGAAGTAATACAATAAGATACTGAAAAGTATTCTCAACAATACAAGTAATAGGTACTTGTTAATAAAAGAGCTGGAAAATTTACATTCCCTTCATGTTTTTCTCTTTTGAAGGCTCAAGTACGTAATTGAACCGTTAGAAAATCGGTTGGAGAGGCAATTTACATTTTCTCATCTTTTGTTCAAGATTGTAGGTTAATAAATGCATAGTTTTAGCTTCGGTTCACTACCAATAATTAATATTAAAATGTGTTTTTATTAATTTGTCAAAGTTGGTCTGAAAATCTAAACTAATAAATGGAGAAAGAAATAAAAATCGTATTTCTGAATGAGTCATACATTATCGTATTATTAGCCATACCTAACCATACAATTATAATAGAGTACTAGAGTATAGACAAACAAAGCGTGCGAGAGAGAGAGAGAGAGAAAACGATACTCTCGAAATACAGCAAGATAGAAATGGAAAGAGTTGAAGTAACCGATTTTATTGACAACTCGTCAACAGTCAGCCACGCTTGGCATTAGCTCGAAGTAGCAAGAACTTGAAGTTGATTTATTTTTTATGGAACAGGAGGACAAACGTGCGTACGGGAGTAGTAGGGATTCGCCGGTTCTGGCTCACAGTAGTAGGGATTCGCCGGTTCTGGCTCCTCGATTCTGGCTCACTTCTTCGTGATGCCTACTAAAAAAAAAAAAAAGAAGTTTGGTGTCAAACTGGGGGTTTTGATGTATTTCCGAGCGATTGCGCTGATCCGTTTTTCGATATCTCTTATAGTTACAAAGTTAGCTTTTTAAGTTAAACAGATCCATACTCATTACTAATCAGTGGTAATTAACCTAATGATTGGTGAGCGACTCAATGTCGATTCTTTGAAAGATAGATGTAATTAGTAAATTACCTCTCACATTCGTTACTACGATTAAAACGACAGTTTTGTGCTGTGTTTATTATTAAGTTAACAGATGATATAAATATAATAAAACATCGTTGCAGATTGTATCATTTTAAAAATATTTGATGAAATCATTCAAACTCTTCTTATTAAACTTTAAGTATAGATACATTAAACAGTACTCGCAACACATGCTGCGGTAAATAAATTCTTTACTCTTGTAGTATTGTGGATATACATTCTGCAATTGCTTTGTAAAAACCTCAGCTGGAATCCCTGACTTGGAAGATACTATGAATTGAAGTATTGTCCAATACCCTGCTCACCAATGTGTATTGCAACCCAGTGAGAGCCTGGCTTATTTTCACTATCTACATTGTTGACAATGTAACAGGGCGATACAACGTATATCGACAATCGGTTTGCTGCGTAAACATTATTTTAATTCTGTATCTCGATTGTATTCATATTACCGTAGAATAATGTATTTAAAAGTTATTGGATTACAACTTACAATAAAACAAAACATCATTTTAAGTACATATTTAATTTCAATATTATAAGGTAATATAGTAGTAAGTTTAACTAAAACTATTACACACCCTTACAAACGATCAAACATAAACATAACTGCGGTAATCTACTGAAATATTATGATTTTTATCAATTTTATTGTACAACTTGAGTTAAGTGATAAAGCTCTCTGTCATTTTCTTAATGTAACAAATTTTGAGATAAATAAAATACACTTTAGTTTCTGTGATTATTTCCTTTCGCGAATATATCAATAATTCGACCATCAGATTTCCTCATCGGGTCATTAATTATTTTTAGTATTAGTTTAAGATTTTTCTTTCGCCAAACATATTATAGAGATCAGGTAGTTATATCTTGAAACTAATACACATGGTTGAGATTGTATAAAGGTTGCATTTCATCAAAGCATCAGGTGATTTAGATACAATTTGTGTCACTGACATCATTCAAAAATATTATAAAATTATTTACGAAAACTGATTTTCCACACCCACACACAGTGCACCCTCTACTACAAAAAGGTTTCATATAATATAATGAGACAATTTATTGTTAAACTACCATTTATTGATTATATTTAAATAGGACTATTTATAAGTAAAACAATATACAGTACCCACATCATAACTTACTACACAAGTTATATATCTAAATAAACGATGTATCTACTCTCATTCTTTAAAAAAAAAAAACAAACTTAAAACTTATATAACATTTATTTTATTTTATGATGACTCCAAGCTAAGGTATCAATATAATTTGCTTAATATATCGTTTGGTATGACAAAGTAGATTTATTTATTCGTTGAGTGAAAATATTATGCTTTATTGACTTAGGTCTATGCATTGAACAATATTCATTCTTATTTTTAAATAGGCATTATTCATTTTCATATACTTACTTAGTAACACTTATAAAATTTGGAGTTGCAATTTCCCGCAACATCTTACGCATATATTTAGATCTAAGTCCTAGGAATTCATTAAATATGTTTACTTTGTTCCATCTTTAAAATAGCCTAACTTCTTATTATTGAGTTTTAGATAACAAAATATTTGTTCTGCGTTGTCAGATGTTTCGAAACTCAAATGTAAATCAGGTTTTATAACTCTTTAAAAATTTATATGTTAAAGTATAAGTATCAGTGTACAATAATTTTAATATATTTTGAAACTTATTTAACATATAGTTATAGTAAAAGTCATCGTATTAGAGTTTTAGAAATATCCAATATACCTGCAATATACAAAATAAATATGTTTATTGAGGAACAATTTAGTGTTTTGTAATTGAACTGCAACCAATTTTCATTTTAAAATAGATAAACTATGGAATTCTATCTTGGCAATGAAATCATACAGTGCAATTTTACATTTACTCTTTTTTCAATATTTTCCGTTGTTATTTATATATTTGAGGTATTCATTAATTTATAAAAATCTTTTCGAAATCAGATGTAGGTAGCTTGTTTATGCATGTTTGTATTTAAATCTATGTAATTTTGTATCCATGCGCTTTGTTTGAATTTTAAAATAATATGATTTTTTTATAATGAGACGATTTATTGTTAAACTACCATTTATTGATTATATTTAAATATAAAAAATTATAAATAAAACGATATACAGTGCCTACATCATAACTTACTCCACAAGTTATATATCTAATCTATTCTTTTCAAAAAAAATAATTCAACCTTAAAACTTATATAATATTTATCTTATTTTATGATTACTCCAAGCTAAGGTATCAATATAATTTGCTTAGATATACAGTTTGGTATGACAAACTAGATTTATTTATTCGTTGAGTGAAAATATTATGCTTTATTGACTTAAATCTATGCATTGAACAATATTCATTCTTATTTTCAAATAGGCATATCTTATAATTTTCCATTTTCATATACTTACTTAGTAACACTTTTATTAAATTTGAATGCGTATTTTCCCACAACATCTAATACATACGTTTAGATCTAAGTCCTAGGAATTCATTAAATATGTTAACTTTGTTTTCATCTTTATAATTATCGTACCATACTTCTTTTTATTGACTTTTGGGTAGCACAAAATTTTTTTCTGCAGTCAGAGGTTTTGAAACGCAAATGTAAATCAGGTTTTATATCTGTGTAAAATTTTATATATTAAACTATCAGTATCAGTGTATAATAATTTTAATTTATTTCGAAACTTATTTAACTAGTGAAAGTCATCGCATTAGAGTTTTAGAAATTTTCAATATATAAAATCCCAACTAAATATGTTTATTGAAGAACAATTTAGTTTTTCGTAATAGAACTGCAACCAAATTTTCATTTTAAAATAGATAAACTATGGAATTCTATCTTGTCAATTAAATCATACAGTGCAATTTTACATTTACTCTTTTTTCAATATTTTCCGTTGTTCTTTACATTGAGTTTTTTATTAATTTATAAAAATCTTTTCGAAATCAGATGTAGGTAGCTTGTTAATGCATGTTTGTATTTAAATCTATGTAATATTTTAACCATGAGCTTTGTTTGAATTTTAAATATATAATTTCTATGAATATTTTGTTTTTTCTGTGTGTGTGTGTGAGACATTGCTTTAAATTTCTGAAGTAAATAACATATGTATTTTTATTACGAAGGTTTGGAACAAATTTTATGCTTTTTGTATCATCAATACTTACATTTTTTATTCTCGGGGCATAAGGATAGGTCAGAATGTAAATCATGCAGTTCAATTGAATATTCTTGGTCTACTTCCAAAATAAAACCAAATTCAAAATCATCCGGAACATCAAAATTTGTACGGACATCTACCCATTCAAAACCTTCTGTAGGAAGGAATGGAGATACTCGTACAGCCCATCCATAACGGTTATTAGCATCAAAATAAATTATAAACGACGTTTTTCTTTGTCCTGTTCTTATTTGCCAGAAATATTCACAAGTAAAGTCGTTACAAATTTAAGAGTAGGCACATGTTTCGTCTTGAGAGACATGCAAATATTTCAGTGGTTTCGTTTTATAATATTGTAACCTATACTTATTTGTTTAAATTCGCTTTTTCATAACGATTCCTACATTGAGATATACAGTCTCAAATACCCGATCCAATAAAAGCTATTTGTTCAAAGCCCTAAAGTAATTCTAATTTAATTTTTGTGCATTTTAACATAGCACCCCAACTTAACCCAGGCGCTGTATAATAATGTGCTGGATCTAGACCATATTATGTCTGTAAACATAGAGCTCGGAAATTTTCAAATACATATTTTGTTTAAAGTGAAACACTAATTTTAAGATATAAATCTGAATTATCTAACTTATAATCTTCATCGGAAATATATGTGTCGGTAAATGTATTGTAAAATCTATCACGATCATGGAGTGCTGAAAGTTTTAAGCAATCGTGTGGTATTATAAATTCAAATCGATAAATTCTTTTTTTTCTAAGACGTAAAAAAGTATTATTATTTGGAAAATTTTGTCTTAAATTTTGAAATTGTTCTTCCTTCAAATATTTGACAAGTTTGTCTAAACTGAATGGAAAAAATTTAAACGAATCAACATGTCAGTTGAATTTTACGATTATTTAATTTTATAGTTTTTGTGATTGCCTTGTATTTTTCTTACGTTTGAGGAATAATATCAATTACTTTTTCAATAGAATTTAATGCATGAACAACTGAAAAGATATGTATTATTCAAATCATCTTACAAGTAACCTCTATAAAAATAACGTAATGCAATTATATATTACTTTAAAAAAGTCACAGTTAATGAATCAGCTTTTTGTAATAGAATAACTTCATATTATATTAAGAGTAATAAATTAAGTATAATTTACGGATAATATAAGGATTAATTTTTTCTCTTTTTTTTAAAATTACTTTTGATTTTTTAATTACTGAGTTTCATCTTAGAATAAGTACTCAATAAGTAAGTTTGCGAAATATTTTAAATGAAAACGTAAAAGATTCATTACGTTACGTTTAACATTTATTAAATGTTAATGTCGACTCACCCTACATTATAGTACTACATGTTTGTAACTAAGATTCATTAGAAATATTTTTTTTCTTGAACAAAATCAGTGTGCAGACTAAAATTAACGTAAAAAATTGTAAGCAATCCAACAGATTTCTCAAATAGATATGATATCATTTTTGATAGAGTTCAAAAACATTTCTGGTGATTGTAATGTTTGTAATTTGTAAGATTTACTTACTCTTAATTTAATATGAAGTTATTCTATTACAAAAAGCTGATTCATTAACTGTGACTTTTTTAAAGTAATATATAATTGCATTACGTTATTTTTATAGAGGTTACTTGTAAGATGATTTGAATAATACATATCTTTTCAGTTGTTCATGCATAAAATTCTATTGAAAAAGTAATTGATATTATTCCTCAAACGTAAGAAAAATACAAGGCATTCACAAAAACTATAAAATTAAATAATCGTAAAATTCAACTGACATGTTGATTCGTTTAAATTTTTTCCATTCAGTTTAGACAAACTTGTCAAATATTTGAAGGAAGAACAATTTCAAAATTTAAGACAAAATTTTCCAAATAATAATATTTTTTTACGTCTTAGAAAAAAAAGAATTTATCGATTTGAATTTATAATACCACACGATTGCTTAAAACTTTCAGCACTCCATGATCGTGATAGATTTTACAATACATTTACCGACACATATATTTCCGATGAAGATTATAAGTTAGATAATTCAGATTTATATCTTAAAATTAGTGTTTCACTTTAAACAAAATATGTATTTGAAAATTTCCGAGCTCTATGTTTACAGACATAATATGGTCTAGATCCAGCACATTATTATACAGCGCCTGGGTTAAGTTGGGGTGCTATGTTAAAATGCACAAAAATTAAATTAGAATTACTTTAGGGCTTTGAACAAATAGCTTTTATTGGATCGGGTATTTGAGACTGTATATCTCAATGTAGGAATCGTTATGAAAAAGCGAATTTAAACAAATAAGTATAGGTTACAATATTATAAAACGAAACCACTGAAATATTTGCATGTCTCTCAAGACGAAACATGTGCCTACTCTTAAATTTGTAACGACTTTACTTGTGAATATTTCTGGCAAATAAGAACAGGACAAAGAAAAACGTCGTTTATAATTTATTTTGATGCTAATAACCGTTATGGATGGGCTGTACGAGTATCTCCATTCCTTCCTACAGAAGGTTTTGAATGGGTAGATGTCCGTACAAATTTTGATGTTCCGGATGATTTTGAATTTGGTTTTATTTTGGAAGTAGACCAAGAATATTCAATTGAACTGCATGATTTACATTCTGACCTATCCTTATGCCCCGAGAATAAAAAATGTAAGTATTGATGATACAAAAAGCATAAAATTTGTTCCAAACCTTCGTAATAAAAATACATATGTTATTTACTTCAGAAATTTAAAGCAATGTCTCACACACACACACAGAAAAAACAAAATATTCATAGAAATTATATATTTAAAATTCAAACAAAGCTCATGGTTAAAATATTACATAGATTTAAATACAAACATGCATTAACAAGCTACCTACATCTGATTTCGAAAAGATTTTTATAAATTAATAAAAAACTCAATGTAAAGAACAACGGAAAATATTGAAAAAAGAGTAAATGTAAAATTGCACTGTATGATTTAATTGACAAGATAGAATTCCATAGTTTATCTATTTTAAAATGAAAATTTGGTTGCAGTTCTATTACGAAAAACTAAATTGTTCTTCAATAAACATATTTAGTTGGGATTTTATATATTGAAAATTTCTAAAACTCTAATGCGATGACTTTCACTAGTTAAATAAGTTTCGAAATAAATTAAAATTATTATACACTGATACTGATAGTTTAATATATAAAATTTTACACAGATATAAAACCTGATTTACATTTGCGTTTCAAAACCTCTGACTGCAGAAAAAAATTTTGTGCTACCCAAAAGTCAATAAAAAGAAGTATGGTACGATAATTATAAAGATGAAAACAAAGTTAACATATTTAATGAATTCCTAGGACTTAGATCTAAACGTATGTATTAGATGTTGTGGGAAAATACGCATTCAAATTTAATAAAAGTGTTACTAAGTAAGTATATGAAAATGGAAAATTATAAGATATGCCTATTTGAAAATAAGAATGAATATTGTTCAATGCATAGATTTAAGTCAATAAAGCATAATATTTTCACTCAACGAATAAATAAATCTAGTTTGTCATACCAAACTGTATATCTAAGCAAATTATATTGATACCTTAGCTTGGAGTAATCATAAAATAAGATAAATATTATATAAGTTTTAAGGTTGAATTATTTTTTTTGAAAAGAATAGATTAGATATATAACTTGTGGAGTAAGTTATGATGTAGGCACTGTATATCGTTTTATTTATAATTTTTTATATTTAAATATAATCAATAAATGGTAGTTTAACAATAAATCGTCTCATTATAAAAAAATCATATTATTTTAAAATTCAAACAAAGCGCATGGATACAAAATTACATAGATTTAAATACAAACATGCATAAACAAGCTACCTACATCTGATTTCGAAAAGATTTTTATAAATTAATGAATACCTCAAATATATAAATAACAACGGAAAATATTGAAAAAAGAGTAAATGTAAAATTGCACTGTATGATTTCATTGCCAAGATAGAATTCCATAGTTTATCTATTTTAAAATGAAAATTGGTTGCAGTTCAATTACAAAACACTAAATTGTTCCTCAATAAACATATTTATTTTGTATATTGCAGGTATATTGGATATTTCTAAAACTCTAATACGATGACTTTTACTATAACTATATGTTAAATAAGTTTCAAAATATATTAAAATTATTGTACACTGATACTTATACTTTAACATATAAATTTTTAAAGAGTTATAAAACCTGATTTACATTTGAGTTTCGAAACATCTGACAACGCAGAACAAATATTTTGTTATCTAAAACTCAATAATAAGAAGTTAGGCTATTTTAAAGATGGAACAAAGTAAACATATTTAATGAATTCCTAGGACTTAGATCTAAATATATGCGTAAGATGTTGCGGGAAATTGCAACTCCAAATTTTATAAGTGTTACTAAGTAAGTATATGAAAATGAATAATGCCTATTTAAAAATAAGAATGAATATTGTTCAATGCATAGACCTAAGTCAATAAAGCATAATATTTTCACTCAACGAATAAATAAATCTACTTTGTCATACCAAACGATATATTAAGCAAATTATATTGATACCTTAGCTTGGAGTCATCATAAAATAAAATAAATGTTATATAAGTTTTAAGTTTGTTTTTTTTTTTTAAAGAATGAGAGTAGATACATCGTTTATTTAGATATATAACTTGTGTAGTAAGTTATGATGTGGGTACTGTATATTGTTTTACTTATAAATAGTCCTATTTAAATATAATCAATAAATGGTAGTTTAACAATAAATTGTCTCATTATATTATATGAAACCTTTTTGTAGTAGAGGGTGCACTGTGTGTGGGTGTGGAAAATCAGTTTTCGTAAATAATTTTATAATATTTTTGAATGATGTCAGTGACACAAATTGTATCTAAATCACCTGATGCTTTGATGAAATGCAACCTTTATACAATCTCAACCATGTGTATTAGTTTCAAGATATAACTACCTGATCTCTATAATATGTTTGGCGAAAGAAAAATCTTAAACTAATACTAAAAATAATTAATGACCCGATGAGGAAATCTGATGGTCGAATTATTGATATATTCGCGAAAGGAAATAATCACAGAAACTAAAGTGTATTTTATTTATCTCAAAATTTGTTACATTAAGAAAATGACAGAGAGCTTTATCACTTAACTCAAGTTGTACAATAAAATTGATAAAAATCATAATATTTCAGTAGATTACCGCAGTTATGTTTATGTTTGATCGTTTGTAAGGGTGTGTAATAGTTTTAGTTAAACTTACTACTATATTACCTTATAATATTGAAATTAAATATGTACTTAAAATGATGTTTTGTTTTATTGTAAGTTGTAATCCAATAACTTTTAAATACATTATTCTACGGTAATATGAATACAATCGAGATACAGAATTAAAATAATGTTTACGCAGCAAACCGATTGTCGATATACGTTGTATCGCCCTGTTACATTGTCAACAATGTAGATAGTGAAAATAAGCCAGGCTCTCACTGGGTTGCAATACACATTGGTGAGCAGGGTATTGGACAATACTTCAATTCATAGTATCTTCCAAGTCAGGGATTCCAGCTGAGGTTTTTACAAAGCAATTGCAGAATGTATATCCACAATACTACAAGAGTAAAGAATTTATTTACCGCAGCATGTGTTGCGAGTACTGTTTAATGTATCTATACTTAAAGTTTAATAAGAAGAGTTTGAATGATTTCATCAAATATTTTTAAAATGATACAATCTGCAACGATGTTTTATTATATTTATATCATCTGTTAACTTAATAATAAACACAGCACAAAACTGTCGTTTTAATCGTAGTAACGAATGTGAGAGGTAATTTACTAATTACATCTATCTTTCAAAGAATCGACATTGAGTCGCTCACCAATCATTAGGTTAATTACCACTGATTAGTAATGAGTATGGATCTGTTTAACTTAAAAAGCTAACTTTGTAACTATAAGAGATATCGAAAAACGGATCAGCGCAATCGCTCGGAAATACATCAAAACCCCCAGTTTGACACCAAACTTCTTTTTTTTTTTTTTTAGTAGGCATCACGAAGAAGTGAGCCAGAATCGAGGAGCCAGAACCGGCGAATCCCTACTACTGTGAGCCAGAACCGGCGAATCCCTACTACTTACGGGTCACCTGGTGTTAAGTGATCATCGCCGCCCACAATCTCTTGCAACACCAGAGGAATCAAGGAGCGTTGCCGGCCTTTAAGGAAGGTGTACGCACTTTTTTGAAGTTCATTCATCAAATCTATTTTTGAAGGTACCCATGTCGTATCGTCGCGGAAACACCGCATAAGGAAGCTCATTCCACAGCTTTGTAGTACGAGGAAGAAAGCTCCTTGAAAACCGCACTGTGGAGGATCGCCACACATCCAGATGGTAAGGATGATATCCTAACTTGTGGCGTGAATTTATATGGTATAAACTTTCGTTAAAGTCAGTTTAGATTTTTATATTTATGTACATATAAAATTAACTTCACAAGTTACCTGCAATATGCCAACATAGCACTTGGATATAATAATAATATTGACACACTTTTTACACAAATTATCTTGCCCCAAGTAAAGTATCTATAGACTGTGTTATGGGTTACAAGACAATGATATATTTAATACAATATACTTACTTAAACATACATAAATACATTTAAACATCCATGACTCGGAAACAAACATCCATATTCATCACTTGGATATTATATATTACAAAAGAAATACTATATTAATACTGCTCTCGCAGCCATAAATGGTGACAGCAGATACAAAAACTTAAATAATAGCCCCGAATGATAAAACTAGCGCGTACCGTCATAAACATTTGCAAAAATTCCCCATCATAAGGAATAGAGGTCCATTAAAACGAACAGACAAAACTTTTATTTGAACGAACATTTCACCATAGCTTTAATAGCACTACATAAAGTTAACAACGACTTGACAAAGACTTGGAACTTAACAACCGCTGTAAACAATTATCTTTTGAACATTTCGCGAAAACATTCACAAAATTCGCGAACAATTGTCGCGGACCCGGCGACAACGACTGCGAATATAAAAATGGAATGCTTTGTTTTAAAATGTCACCGCACCAGCATAACTAACACAATTGAACATTGACGAAACAAGAAACAAAAAAATCTACCTACCTGACTCCTGAGAGTTATCCGACAGTTGTATCTGATGGTTTATCTATGGAACAATAGCAGGTGCGTACATAATATAACATATTTAATTATCTGTGATAAAAAGCAGCTGACACATTGTCCAATTTAATTAACAATGTAAATTTACTATTCAGGTAAGGTACACCTTAATTGGACTATTCCGTTGTTTTTACTTCAAACATTTATACATACAGGGGTAATCGGATACTGTTTTTTATATCCCCACTAGCTGACCCGACAGACGTTGTTCTATGATATCAACACAGATTATGAAACAGCCTTCAATTTTGCAATAATACAGAAGAACAGAAAGCAGACAGCATGCATTGGTTTATGTTTAAAAGCTAATATTTGGATAACTTATTGTCACATTCTTATATATATCTATCACAGCTTTTAGTGAAGCAAGCCACGTGACAGAGGTCTTTCATTAATAACGGCCGTTTTCAATAACCTATCTCTCCTAAGTTTAACTTACTAGACGTAGACAAATCTATCCTTTTACGCTTACTTACATTTCAATAACCTATTGACAGATAGCATTGGACTATAATTATATTGGACATAACTATGGATAGATAAGATCTTGTCATTAAACGGTGACAGCAATGTATCCGTAAGTTAAACTAAGGGTAGATAGGTTATTAAAATCGGCCATTAGACGACCACAAATTAAGTGAACCGTTGTTGTTTTAATTCATGTTTTACCATTTATGGCATCCACAGTTCATCTCCATCGCGATCGGACCTTAGCATCTTTCTTAATTTCACTCCAGGTCTTTCAGATGTCCTTCGCTTCGTCAATGATAGTCCGCCGCCAGGTTTGCTTTGGACGGCCACGTTTGCGTTTTCCTTGAGGGTTTCAATCTAGGGCTTGGCTCAGTATATGGTTGGGATACCTCCGGAGTGTGTGGCCTATCCAGCTTCATTTGCGGCGTTTTATTTTTTGGTCGATTGGATGCGTTGCGCTTCATTACAGCGTTGCCAAAGATGATAGTTGGAAATTTTGTCGGGCCAGTGAATCCCGAGGATATTTCGAAGGCATCGGTTAACGAAGACCTGAAGTTGATGAGAGATGGGTGACTGGTGACCTTCCATGATGTATTATGTCGTAAGTATTTATCTTTGATTAACACGAGTGAAACATTTATTTGAATAAAATACATTTAAACGATTAAAACGTGTGTAATTTAAAACCGCATTTTTATTTTTTACATGTTTTTGCGTAAAAAATAAATTTTTATCATAATTTCTTTAGCACGTTGTTTGTAGCATCAATTAAGGAGTACATCCCTACATTCTAATGTAAAAATACAGTTATAATAATAGACGTTTTAATACTTTAAAAAATAAATGTGATTTAAAAAAATATTTGTATATATTATGAGTGTTGGCTCAGTGGAAAGAGCGCTCGCACGGAACGCGAGAGGTCGCGGATTCGAGTCCCGCATCGATCATAATTTTTTTTCAGATTTAATTTTTGTAATTAAGCCCAGAAGTGAGGTTTATGTCTTAAAAAAAAAACAAATTAAATATTATTTTTTATTGAATTAGGCGTTACTTTGCGGAAATCCATAAGTATACAGATGATTTAAGTTTTCTTTAGTGTTAATTCCGCCAATAGTAGACTGATTTTTGCGAGACAACACGTCCTGAGGATGCCTCGTGTAGAGGCGAAACACGTGTCGAATTGTTTTAAGAACAAATTATTGGCGGAATTAACACTAAAGAAAACTTAAATCATTTGTATAATTATATAATATTATTGCTAATTAAAGGCTTGATAATTTTTATCAATAGGTTTTTTCAATCGTACCCAATTTGAGAGCTGGCAAAGCACCCTTGATAATAATTATTACTAATGATAAATCTTAAGTAAAAAAATATTTTACTTGAGCATTCGGCCTTAGATCATTAAGTTTCTTTAAATGTAACCTTGAATGAGACCTCTATGAGATTTGCCTGAGTAAAGCGTATTGTAAAAGAATTATAGAGATTTAAAAGGGAGTGACTTAAATAATGAATGGGGCTTAAGATAGAGATGAGGGCACTAATGATAAGACCCGCATGTTCCACCTTAAGGACCTTAGCCATGCCGACGCGGGATACCAACCATTCGTATATTCTAATATTTAAATTCTCGTGTCACGCTGTGCAGGACCGACCTCCTCCGAAACGGATTGACCGATTCTCATGCAATTTTGAGTGCATATTGGGTAGGTCTGAGAATCGGACAACATCTATTTTTCATCCCCTTAAATGTTAAGGGTGGTCCACACGAATTTTTTTTTTAAATTTGTTTGATTATGAGTCAGCATTAAAAAATACATACAATTTCAAATTTTCACCCATCTATGATCAACACTTACTTTTGTATCGCGATTTTAATATTATTCTGTTCCATCCACAAATCCGCTATAGGGTTGCAAGATAGCAATGGATCAATACTAAGAATAATTGTAGTACGATAAATTTGGTAGGTCTTTTTTAATACTTTATATAGCAATACAACGTTTGCTGGGTCAGCTAGTAATATATATTTATCTACTGTCATTTTGAATGTTGGTACGGTATTATTAAAAACTAAAATATTAGACGTAAAGCAGTTTTAACGTAAATTTAAATTATTTCTATTGTTATTTATTTAACCAATAAAGATCCTATTGTTACAGAGTAACCTATTGCGACACAGGCTTGACTTAAATTTAAGTGTTTAAATCTAATATATAAAATTCTCGCGTCACGGTGTGCGGGACCGAACTCCTCCGAAACGGCTTGACCGATTCTCATGAAATTTTGAGTGTATATTGGGTAGGTCTGAGAATCGGACAACATCTATTTTTCATCCCCCTAAATGTTAAGGGTGGTCCACACGATTTTTTTTTTTAATTTTTTTGACATTTTTTTTAAATTTGTTTGATTATGAGTCAGCATTAAAAAATACATACAACTTCAAATTATCACCCATCTACGATCAACAGTTACTTTTGTATCGCGATTTTAATACAACGTTTGCTGGGTCAGCTAGTTATGATATAAAGTTATGACTAGATCAGAACGGTTTTGTGTAAATAGAGTGGGCAAATTTTCAAATAGATTTCATATTTTTTTTTATTATTATTCTTGTTTAAAATTACTGTTTAAGATTCGTTTTTTGCGGTGTTATCATACTGTGCTTGTTTCAGTTTAGCAAAGAAGTTTTTTTTTTATTACATACACATTACTATAGCGTATGTAACAGTATATTGCATGAGACATTAAATCTATGTCTCAAGATGTTCTTACCTTGTTTTACAATTTTTTAATTCAAATATTTTCATTCAAAATAGGATATGATATCTCTATTTTATTTCGAGAAAGATTGCTATGGCAAAATAAAACTACTATTGTTATAGTTATAGTTCATCAACGTGAATTTAATTTTTTTACAAACCCCGCGGGAGTCTGGATTTTTCCGGGATAAAATAGTCTATCGCTGTACCAAATTTCATCAAAATCGGTTCAGTAGCTCAGGCGTAAAAGCGTAACAATCAAACTTACATACAGATTTATAATATTAAGTAGGGATGTAGTTGTAAAGCAAAAAGCGCGGGAAATTATACGACGAAAGCAGTACTGCCAGCAGTGGCAACAAATTCCGTTAACAGTACACTCCGGGCCGCAGGCGAGGCTATGGCAACGTTGTCATACAGCCGGGACTCCCCTTTGTTTCAAAACGGGGTCTTTTTATATCGATCCCGAGCAGGTACGGCCGGATGATTTATAACTGGCTTTGTTTGCGCCTGTAATCGTGGCCTGCCAATCTACTGTCGCGCCACTCTCGCATTAACCCCAACGCAACACGACTCGTTTTCGTGTGCGGCTACTTTTAATGGCGGTATTACCGAAATATCTCTCGTTGACGGTGTCGATAATTTACAATTTATTTGATCTACAAATTACTATAGAATCAGTCTTTTTGCTTCTATATATATTCATATTGTTATAAAAATCTACTTTTCAGTTATATTACCACTCGATTAGATTTCTACCTAATGATTTGTCTCCATATTAAAGCAAAGATCAGCCACTATCCATTTTAAATAGTAATTAAAAGTAATTTTTTTTACGAGTATTTAATCTCTAAGGCAATATGACTTATTGAAATTGATTTTAATACAATATCATGTGTTTTACATATTTTTGTCGCGGAATCCTTCTAACCTTCTGGAAATTCTCAAATATCCTAAATTAGATGCCTTTTTGCCCATGTAACTGCCGTCAAACAGTTTGTTGTTATTTTTTTTGTACTTATTCATGTTGTACAGTCTTTAGCGGTAGTGCCTGAATAGTGTAACGGCCGCGCGGAGACCCGTTTTCGGCGTTGAATTAAAATTATAGAGAGATAGAGTTCCGGGATTTTTCTTTTATGGAAAAGGAGGACTAACGAGCGTACGAGTCACCTGGTGTTAAGTGATCACCGCGGCCCACATTCTCTTGCAGCACTAGAGCAATCACAGGAGCGTTGCCGGCCTTTAAGGAAGGTGTACGCGCTTTTTTTTGAAGGTACCCATGTCGTATCGTCCCGGAAACACCGCACAAGTAAGTTCATTCCACAACGTTGTAGTACGTGGAAGAGAGATCCTTGAAAACCGCACTGTGGAGGACCGCCACACATTCAGATGGTGGGGATGGTATCCTAACTTATGGCGTGTCGTGCGAAGGAAATATAATATTTATTGGAAATTTCCACTTCTTTAAAGAATTTTTTTCAAAATTCCTTAAGTATTAATAACTTTTTTAAAATTTGAAGTTGTATGTATTTTTAAATGCTGACTCACAATCAAACAAATTTAAAAAGAAATGTCCAAAATGTTAGGGGGATGAAAAATAGATGTCCGATTCTGAGACCTACCCAATATGCACTCAAAACTTCATGAGAATCGGTCAAGCCGTTTCGGAGGAGTTCAATGTTTAACACCATGACAAGAGAATTTTATATATTAGATATACATAAAAATAATCTGTAATATTAAAAATATTTAAATATAACTTCGCTAAGCAAGAGGAGACCGGGCTAGGTTTGGCCTCAGGCAGCGACCCCGCCCGCCGGCCACCCTCCCCTTAATGTAATTTAGGTGATCCTCTAGACCCCAGACTCGCTAAACTGAAGTACATAAATCCTTTAAAAGTTCAAAGTCCTGTGTTTCGCAACGCTAGAACAACCCGTCTACAGCTAAATCTTATAATCCTAACTATGGAATTATTATTATGTACCTACGAAATGAATTGTTTTAAATGCTAAGATAAGTTCAACTAGAACTTTTCTTGCATCATCTAAACAAATTTAACTAAGTATTTCAATGAAATTTTAAACGTAACGTTGACACAATGAATTCGCGTATGGAATGTGGAACACTCTTCTGAAAACTACAGAATTACAGGCGGTCTGTCTTAACCCTTGTCCACACACAAAGAACGACGACGAATTAAGTCTAGATCTTTCCCTTTAGAGTTAATTAGCTTTCTTTTGCCTTCGTTACCTATATTTGGACAAGACCGTTCGAACACCATAAAACAATAAATAAATACTGTTCATTGTATAATACAGATTTTAGGCAATTTGAATGATTCGCTGCGAATTTTTTCGCCAGACGGCTAACGTATGTTAAATAACAGTGACAAAATCATATCAGTCGTAACGCATCCGATCTACGCCGTATGACCTCCACCACAACTGCGCCCGAAATCACCGCCACTCACATCTTAAGATAGAATGCTTCACAGCCTTCAATACGGAATACAACAGAAAAAAGGGCCGCAGCTATTTCTTAATTCGTTGTTTTATGATTTAAAAGATGGGCCAAGATTTTTTATCAGTTCTTCTCACAATGTCAAACCCCTTAAGGAGCTGATGTAGCATCGTTTACCAAGTGTTGTTGCAATATGTAATGTTATTGTCACTCCCGATGGTGAAGAAATATATTGATATTTATAATCAATTATATTCTACTTCAGACGAAAGCCACCTCGCCACCGACACTCATTCTCATTCGTTCCTCGATATTTTTGCCTTCGCACGTCATGTATCTCGTCCAAAATACCACAGTGTCTGAAGACGAAGGTTTTTAACCAATGTGTGTTGCCAGTGATGACATACGGACACAGACGTGGTCCCTAACTATGTGCCGTATGATGGAGCTTACTGTTGCTCAGCGGGTAGGTAATGGAGAGGGCTATGCTCGGAGTTTCCCTGCGAGATCCAATCAGAACTGAGGAGATCCGTATGAGAACCAAAGTCACCGGCCGTTGGGGCAGTAAGGTCCTTGAATGGCGACCACGTACCGGAAGGCATAGCATTGGTAGGCCCCCACAAGATGGACCGATGTCCTGGTCAATATCACAGGAGTAGGTTGGATGAGGGCAGCGCAGCACCGATCGTCATGGCGATATTTGGAGGACGATTTTGTCCAGCAGTGGACGTCTTCGGGCTGAAATTATGATGATGATGACATCGTGTATATGGACCCGGTGTAACACAAGATGTGATGCTACATACCTAGATATTAGATGTAGTATCGCGAAATCAGAATGTTATGGATAACGACAGTTGCGATACAATATCGATATAATATATGGGTATTATATTACTATGAGTATATAGTGTTGTACATGTAACGATGTTGCTGGACACGCCACTACACAGATTTACTGATAACACGCTGATAACGACAGTCTTATCCGAGCACGCTCTATGTATTTCCTTCTATCAGGTTCCTGCGATTTCGATGTACTTTTTAACTGTATTTATTAATCGTAAGATGCGCCAATCTGTTAATATATAAAATGATCCAAGCTATGATTCGATACTGAGAAGAAGTACCTACCGTTTTGTCTGCATTGCAAATTTGAAAATATGAAATTACAATTTTATATGGGAGATTTTCGATTGTTTATAATTAAGAGTGAAATAGTCTAGCGAAAGTCTCTAAGAAAAAAGAGATTCACTCTATTGTATGAAACGTGCAGTCATTGATAGATTGACATCTGTATAATCTTGTAAAAAAAGGTGATAGCCGAAATCCACTACATTTTAGGCAACTGTTCGGTTTCAAACTTAGCCGGATTAGACTTCGTGACCAATTGCGATACTTATGTCAAATAACTGCACGTTTTATACTAAGTAGTATCTAGTAGTATAAGAAATGACATCAAAAAGAATTCTAAAGGAATCAATTTTGAGAAAATAAATGCCTTTTATGCCTTTTAAACTAAATTTAAATTTTTACTTAGGAAGTCCCGTCTATTATTACGTAGTATTTACATCCTCTTTGTAGCAAATTTAACTAACGTACATTCTTACGTCCTTATACTTTACTACCATATCTTTTTACTATATTTTTTTACCATATATTATTTACCTTTTTACTGGTAAAATATGTTACTAACAGAGGTGAGTAAGACTGGGTGCTATACTTCCATACCCGTAGCCCAGATAACGATGTTTAATTACAACAAGATACGAATGAATGATCTACTGATATCAGTTGTCAGATAACCGGACAACCTCGCCGCGTCCCGAACTGGAGACTACACTAACGTGAACATACATTACATTCTAACATATTATGTGAGATGATATTAATTTTCACCAGTGGGATTATCTCCTTTGCAGATAATACCAGCTCGATTATGCGTACCACACCGGCGCCTTTTTCTGCCGTGAAGAAGTAATGTGTAAGCATTAAATGTGTTTCGGTCTGAAGGGCGCCGTAGCTAGAGAAATTACGGGGCAGATTGGTCTTAACATCTTATGTCTCAAGGTGATAAGCGACACTGGATTGACCGTATCAATTACCATCAGCTGAACGTTCTGCTCGTCTCGTCCCTTAAATTGTCATAAAAAAACTGCATTCTATAGGAATGTATTCTGGTGTTTCCCCTGCATGAAGGGCTATCTGTCACACCTGTGGTAGATAGATGCTTATTTCAGGGACAGTGGCCGGTGACGACAGCTACAATTTTGCGTATTCTGTCCCTGTGAAGTCTGATCAGGTCGCTGGCAAACCTTTGATGACCCCAGAACTGCATTCTTTGTTTGCCTGCATTTTTTTTTGGTTCTCAATTATGTTAGGTACTTCTATTTTTTTGGGCAACCACTTTTGGATTTGGGCTTGAGGTATTGGTAGGGCTTCGGCCCATAAACTACATCTTCGAATCTCTTTTAGCTAGTTCTTCTGCAGCATCAATGTGTCCTTTGATCCATTGAGATGAGATGATCCAACAAAAATAAAAGATATAAAGAACGTTTCGACAACAGGACAACAGGGACGGTGATCTTTTTCCATTAGTTGATTTTCACGCTAATAATCTTTTCCTACAAAATACCCATCACAGGAGTCACGGATTGTAATCAATTTGAGAAGCTCGTTCCAAATGGCCTTCTTAATTGTGCGACTAATCCTTGTATTTTTGTGAAATAATCAGCGCTAAGTCTGCAGCTAACACCGAAATGAAGATTGATCGCACCTGATTATCGGATATATCTATATGCACGGAGCTGCGGAATAGCTTTATAATTTTGTTGTTCATTTATTTATTTAGGAACACAAACCAAACGACAATAATTAAGTAAGTAATGCAGTTTACAATATTTACACACATCTGTATTGCTGTTTACTAATAAAATAATATATGCACAGCATGCTTATGGTAACTAGAAAAGGTACCTACATGAGTACCTATGCTATTTATTTATTTTTTATGATAATAAGGGACGAGACGAGCAGGACATTCAGCTGATGGTAATTCTTACGCCCTGCCCATTACAATGCAGTGCTCAGGATTCTTGAAAAACTCAAGATGTTAAGTCTTATTTGCCCAGTAATTTTACTAGCTACGGCGCCCTTCAGACCGAAACACAGCATTGCTTACACATAACTGCTTCACGGCAGAAATAGTTGTGGTACCCATAATCTAGCCGGCATCCTGTGCAAAAACACATCGTGGGATTTGGTCCGACCGAACCATCGGACGCGGTCCGGTAGCGGACCATATTTGACAGTATGTCGCATTGTACATCCCACAAAATCTGGTAAGAATCTCACCCTGTGGTAGGCGATCACGAATGCAAATTCGCCAACATATCAATTGCTTATACTATTATTTACGAAGATTAAATATAGGTGTAAATTATTGTCAAAATGCGCTGAATACTTACAACTGACATTTAATTTGACCTGATCGAGATTTTCGTTGATTTGCGCTTGCGAGAGTCACGTAGACACTCATACACGACCCGACGGCCTATGTTCCGCAATTCGACGTCTACGCTGCGCCTATTTTGCGTTTAAGCGGCCCTGAGGTCAAGCCCTTTCGAGCCTTTAATTTTAGGCCGACCACGGGAAAATTCCCAAAAAAACTTTAGTTTTAATTTATTTTAGTAGTTATAGTTTGTGTAACGTTGCTCAAAAGTTTTGTTTCACCGTATGTACGTGGAATAATGTATATATGAATTTGAATATCGAAAAGACATTACTATGTGGTGGAGTTTGAAGTTCCGCCTCCTGGATGAGTGAAAACGGCACTAGCCCTAAACGACGCTCAACTTCTAATTAAAAAAAAATAACTCGCATCTAGTTGCAAAGGCCGGGAGTCCTAGTTCTGCTGACGTGGCCGTTTTGCTGGTTAACTAGCGTGTTATTGTAACATGAACTTAGATCAACATACCTAGGTATGGGTGGTCAACCGTTTCATTCACGGAAGGCATTGAGATGCAAATTCCATTATTGGTAATATACCTTATATTAAATCATATTGATATACTTAAACCAAAGTTATACTAACGTCTAAATCTAAGTTTTTGTCGTCGTTTTTCTGTGAGATCTATAGCGTACTTGACTATTCTCAGATTTTATTTACGTAAAACTTAACTGAGTGTAGGCTAAGCATAATCTTTGATTTCATGTTGATAGACATTTGACAGCTGAAATTACGCTGTGCTTAAGCTAAGACAGCCCAATGCAAAATTAAATTTTACGTTTTATCACCTCAGCTAAGTTTTACATAAGTAAAGTCTGAGAAAAGTCTAAGATGGTACGCTCTATAGTTCTCACCCTTTACTCACAATTATTATTACATTCTGCATGGAGATTAACAATGCTTAGTGAAATTTTCACCTTTAATAACTCATAACAATAAAGATAATTTAAAAGATGTTACGTGCCAACTTGTCAGCAAAAATTCAGACCAATACAATATTATGAGCTTAGATTAAGGAGTGGTCTCCGCTGCGCTAAACTCGATACCGCTGGACACTGGGATATTTTATTAATTTCAATGTAAAATAACACGAAGCGTATGTTACAAAATTTGTAAGATGCCACGTATACAAGCATCTATTAGTTTCCGTAGTAAAAAAGGTTTTGTTCTGAGAAAGTGCGGTATATAGTTAGAGCGCAGCGGAAACCAATCCTTAATCTAAGATTATGAGCGAATAATTTACGAATCGTAGATCCAAAGTAGTTTTTTTTTGTGGTAAAAACGATTTAACATAATTGAAATTATTCTTAGATGTTTTATTTAATAAATGTTCCTATACACGATAATTCATTACAGATATCTTCATTCCAGCTCATAATTTACACAGAAACTCTTTCACAATGCCCAGGACATAGAACCATTTAAATTTAATAAATTCAAAATAGCCTCCATGTGTTTATGAAATAAGTCATAAATTGTGTCCACAAAACTGGTAAGATGTTAAATTGAATACAGTTAGGGCGAGGTGTGGCAATGGGTGGCCGCGGGGGACAGGGTGCGGGGATCGGGGTTGCATGTATAAATAATTTGATAAATATACGAGCAGCGGCACCGCGGGTGAAACTTTTTATAGCTGATGTATGTGATGGCCGGTGCAGGTGACCAGTACAGATGACCGGTGCGTAGTCTCTTCAGTGTTCTACTGAATGGGTGTAGAAGGTGCGGTGAAGGTGGTTGGGTCCATCACATTCTATATTAAGGCGAAGAGTAAGCAGAAAACACGCAAACATGGTGTTTTTAGACAAGTTTTGTGGTGAAAGTATAGCATTTCGAGCTATGAACACTACTTAATCCTGTTACACATATCCTTAAGTCTTATTTGTAGGTTGCTAATGCTTGCTGTTGGTTATAGTTAACACTGCCGAGCCTTTTTGAACTACCACATTTCTTTGAAGTTAAATAAGTTTTTTGGTATGGCGTGACGCATTATTTTAGTACTTCTCTCAGAAGTTATTCTTATAGCTTGTACTTTTTTGTGTAGGTTCATTTATTCAGATTAGTAGTAAATAACGAGGATTGTAAGCATATAAACTGTTTTCCACCCAAGAAATTTTGAAAATATTGGCTTTGTTACATAGATGGCGGGCCGGCTGCAGAACTCATATAGCTCAAGGTCGCTGGCATTTAGTGCCGCCTTAAGTAGAATAATTATAGGCGTCTATTTCTACCGTGAAGCAGTAATGTGTAAGCATTACTGTGTTTCGGTCTGAGCAGCGTCGTAGCTAGTGAAGTTACTGGGCAAATGAGACTTAAATGTTACAAGCGCAGTTGTAGTGCCGCTCAGATTTTTATGTTTTTCAAGAATCCTGAGCGGCGCTGCATTGTAATGGGCAGGGCGTATCAATTATCAACAGCTGAACGTCCTGCTCGTCTCGTCCCTTATTTTCACAGAAAAAAAATTGTATTGTAAATTTATATATACCTATTTTTATTAAATTTGAATATTTAGTATTTTGATGTATTAATACATTGAAGACATATTTGTTTTTTTTTTATATGAAGCGTCCCTCCCTCCAAGCTACGCAGACAGGTTTCTAATGAAAAGTAGAATTTGGTGTAGAGCTCTGTTAATTTTTGTTTTATGGATAAAGAGGACAAACGAGCGTACGGATCATCTGGTGTTAAGTGATCACCGCTGCCCACACTCTCCCGCAACACCAGAGGAGTCACAGGACCGTTGCCGGTCTTGAAGGAAGCTGTATGTTAAGGAACCCATGTCGAATCATCCCGGAAGGTGAGATGCTTGCGGTCAAAGTGGTATGATTCTCAAAACAATACCGCACAAATAAATTTTAAATTGATTAAAAAAGTAAAAAAATGTCTTGCCGAGTTTCTAGCGCTTTTTCTTCTGACTTGACTCATTGTTGCAACTTGGATGATTGACTCCGATATAAATTAACAAGGGAGAGTAGGTTATTACAAACCATGCACATGCCACCCGAGTCTTCCGGGAGGAAAGTGGCAGTTTTCGGCCATGCGTGCATGCGTCTACAAATTCAGAGCTAAAAAGCGAACTTTCCGCGGAGGTGTGGTAAAAAATAAATAATAAAATTTCCAGACATAAGTTTATAAACATTATAGAATACTTGAGCACCACCGATATGTTAATCTTATTTTACTCTTCTTTTATCATTATACAATTTTAAAAGTGAAGTAAAACAGTACCTACCTACCTTTACCAATTAAAAGGTGAAATAAATCAGCTTCTAAAAGAGAACTGTTGCATACGTTAGTACTCTAAAATAAGTAGATTAAAGACAATTTCTAACATTTAGCATTACGGGCAAATTAGGAGCTCAATCACTGCCATAATTAGCCCCGTGTGATAAAAATCGAGCAATGATCTCATATCTCACGTATGCAGCACGGTGTAGGTACTGAACACTGCACGGCGAGTGTTCTACATTCAGTAACACCTACTAATTGCAGGTGGCACGCCAGGGGTGCATGGGGGGGGGGGGTTCTCGCATCAGATGCAATTAGTAACTCCGAGCGGATACAAACAGACCGGCCGTTCAACTCGTGCGCACTCGCACACGTGGCTACAACACCTAAACCATCGTATCACCTTCACTTCCACGAATTTAGTAGTCTACATTGTTGTGGTATACATTTAATCAAATATCTTAGGAATCCAATAGCCATTACATAAACTTCATATACAATAATTCACCAGTGGGAGTCTCCTTTGCACAGGATGCCGGCTAGAATATGGGTACCACAACGCCGTCTATTTCTGCCGTGAAGCAGTAATGTGTAACCATTACTGTGTTTCGGTCTGAAGGGCGCCGTAGCTAGTGAAAATACAGGGCAAATGAGACTTAGCATCTTAAGTCTCAAGGTGACGAGCGCAGTTGTAGCGCCACTCAGAAATTTCGGGATTTTCAAGAATCCTGAGCGGCACACTAATGTTATGGGCAGGACTTATCAATTACCATCAGCTGGAAGTCCTGCTCGTCTCGCTCCTTATTTTCATTAAAAAAAAACTAGCTGACCCGACAGACGTTATATGTATATATATATATATATAGGTACATAGACCAAAATATTTTTTTCTTACAATTTTTGTCTGTCTGTCTATTTGTATAGGCTAATCTCTGAAATGGCTGAGCCGATTTTGACGGGACTTTTATTGGCAGATAGCTGATGTAATAATGAGTAACTTAGGCTTTTAGATTTTAGAAAAACAAAGTAATGTTCCAATGTCTAAGAAATGGTTTTACTCTAAACATAATTTATATGGCAAAACAACTTTGCCGGGGCAGTTAGTAATAAAAAAATACTGTTTTTTTTTTATGAATTTGTCAATAATATTTCATAACATCAAGAATTATTTCGTAAAATATGCTCCCTGTTGAAACAAATATTGAAAATAAAAATAATAATGCGTCTCTAATCGAAATAAAATCTATCCTAACTCTCAAGTTGCACTCCATGAAGTAAATCCCATTAAAATCCGTTCTTTAGTTTAGGAGTTCACTGGAAACAAACATCAGGATAATGGATTTATATATAAATAGCTTTTTTCCGTATGAAAAAAAGGAGTTGTAGCCTTGTAGTAGCATAAAAGTGGTTCAATTGACGGTACCGCGAAATATTTGTAAATTTGTTTTAATGTGCAAAGAATGAGACTTTCTTTTTCGATAGTAATGAATAAGGCTTCATTGTTACGCCGACTACCACCCTCTACAAACGGTGCACGACGTGTTCAGACACCGAATTGTCACATACAGACATAAAGTATAGCGGAGTAACTTAACTAATTCTTATAGCCTTTAAATACAGCTTTAAGGAGACACTAAATTCCAGCGACCTTGAGCGATATGAGTTCACGGCTGCCGGCCCGCCATTTATGTAACAAAGCATATATTTTCAAAATTTTTGCGTGGAAAACAGTTTATATGCTTACAATCCTCGTTATTCACTACTAATTTGAATAAATGAACATACACAAAAAAGTACAAGCTATAAGAATAACTGCCAAAAAACTTGTTTAACTTCAAAGAAAAGTGGTAGTTCAAAAAGGCTCGGCAGTGTTAACTATAACCAACAGCAAGCATTAGCAACCTACAAATAATACTTAAGGATATGTGTAACAGGATTAAATAGTGTTCATAGCTGCTAAATGCTATACTTTCACCACAAAACTTGTCTAAAAACACCATGTTTGCGTGTTTTCTGCTTACTCTTCGCCTTTAGTCGAAACAAATAGTGTCTGTTGTTAAATCATCATTAAGAGAAAAATTTTAAGAAATAAATCTTCTCAGGTCTGAGGCATTCTGTTTGGAATGGGTGGTAGTTTTTGACTTTCAATAACTGACATGATGTCACATATTATTTTGAATAAAAATATTTGAATATGAATTTGAAATGCTGCCTCACAACTACTTAGGCCAGTTATTTCTTTAGCTACTGTGTCCTTTAAACTGAATGACAATAATGCATATAAATTACTAGATCACGGCAGAAAAGCCACCGCTGTGGAGCCCGCAAAGCTGGTATCCTGTGCAAAGAAGTCCACAACTGCTTTTGGATCTACTAAATACTGCACTGATTCAACTAGCATTAATGTCCACAGACACGTTTTACAACGTAATCTATTTATATAATAAACTACAGTAATATAGTTGGTAATGGTTTATTTTGATGCCCAGGTCCGGGTGGCGGGTATACGTGGGTGCTAATGTGCAGATAAATCTCCAGATATATTGTAATGCTCTATCGGCTAGATTTACGAGTCTCTCAGTAACTCCTCCTCTCTCTCTCTCGTGATAAACATAATATTACAAATTATATATTTTGTTTATCACATTTTACATCGGGGTTTAAAAAAAATTGCTTTTCTCTGTCATGTAAATTCTGTAGTGACAATGGTAAGAGTCCCGCATCGTTCATAAATTTTGGTTACAAATTTAATTTAATTAATCCCAGAAATATCACTTTAAAAATAAGTCTTCAATATGTGTTATATTTACCGCGAAGTAAAGTTATTCCAAGTTTTAAACTTTTTGTCTTTATCGTACCTTTGTCACTACAGATTTACATGACAAGGAAGAGTTATTGTAATCTTGGAGTCAGTTTACCCTGTGTTTATTATTTATAATAAGACAGAAAGAGCCTGGAGTAACATTCATCGTAATATCGAGTAACATCGGTACAATGAAATTTATAATATACTAGCTGACCAGACAGACGTTGTTCTGTATATAAAATTAACTTTATTTTTTACCTCCTGAGAAAGTTAGAAAGATATAAATTCTAGTAAGTTATTCACTTTAAACTTTTCTTTCAATTTGATTTCTGAACGACGGGGGACATATCAAAGGAAAAGCAAAATTGTTGTTTTTATTTAATTCCGAGCATTTTCATATTTATTCCATTCCAAGCCCATTCTTCTCAGGTCTCTTTTGAATGGGTGGTAGATTTTGACGTTCAATAAGTGATTATAAATCCTATTTTAAATAAAAATATTTGAATTTGAATATTCACCTTTTAAACCTTCTCTGGACTTCCACGAATAACTCAAGACCAAAATTTGCCAAATCGGTCCAGCCGTTCTCGTAAATTAATATAATAAATTACTACGAATTATTTGCAAGTACACAGCATTATTATTGTTGCAATTTTTTTTTCTGGAATGTTCATTGGAGCTCAAAGTTGAAGCTTCTAGAAGAAGACAGATCGCAAGTTTAATTACCGACTTAATACCGGTTAGTTAGTAAGGGTTATCACGTTGTGGTTATTATACAATTCGTCTGTATTTATTGTATGAAAAGGCATAAAAGTCATTTATTTCCTCAAAATTGATTCTAAATGAAACAAGAACATTTGATGTCATTTCTAATATACTAGATACTACTACCGCTTCGAAAACAAACGGCACTCTGGGAGAGAAGAAGCGGCACAAGAAACTCTCCCAGCATTCTTTTTTTGCACTCATGTGTCAGCCGTTTAAGGACCGATTTGAAATTTATTTTTTACTTGAAAGGTCCCAGGTGGGTCCAAACGAAATTATTAATTTAAAATTTATTTGTAACAGGAGCCTACTTGATTAATAATTTACTTAATTCCCAAAGACTATAGAAGATAATACCACAGAGAACAACCTATTTAGTTATCTCGTAGGGAATTTATTAATAATATAAAATGGGTAGTCTATTACGGGGAACCAAATATACATATACAGTGTGTCTGAACTTAATCTTATATATAAAATTCTCGTGTCACAATGTTCGTTCCCGTACTCCTCCGAAACGGCTTGACCGATTCTCATGAAATTTTGTGAGCATATTGAGTAGGTCTGAGAATCGGCCAACATCTATTTTTCATACCCCTAAATGATAAGGGTGGTCCACACGAATTTTTTTGACATTTTTTTTTTAAATTTGTTTGATTATGAGTCAGTATTAAAAAATACATACAGCTTCAAATTTTCACCCATCTACGATCAACAGTTACTTTTGTATCGCGATTTTAATATCGGCAATACAACGTTTGCTGGGTCAGCTAGTTATCCTATATAAATTAACGAATTAGGAAACTTGCTACTGTAAATTAAAAAAATAACTGACTACCCGTGTTTTAAGTTGGTTATTTAAGTAATTTCTTTCCTAATTATGATAAAAACTGTGGTAATAGCGGAATCGGTTATATTTTCAGAATAACGCAATATTAGAAATGACAAAATTCTATACAGCCGTGAGTCGGCTATGGCAGCACAGGGTGTTACGCACTCCGTATTCCACTTTTACATTCATCCGTTGGCATCCGGCAGCACTTCTAACTGCGAAGCTATTCACGTAATTTAAAAATTATCCTATCCAAGTTTTGCTCTAGAACGATTGAACTATAACTTTATCGGAACCTTGCGTCAACGACATTTGAATGAATTCGTACGATAAGTTAGCGCGAACTTACCAATATTGTTTTACCGAATTAAGGTTACTTAAATAGTTTTCAAGGGTTTATTGTGATGTTTTAATGTGTCAACTAAATTTTGCAAAAACGCATCTCCCAACAGATGACGTTCGATCTTGTTACAATAATAATAATAAGAACCGTCAATTTGTGTTACAAGAATACATACGAGCCTTTTGCTGCTAGACAATCTATGAAAAAAAGCCAGTCACTTTGTGCTAGTGTGCGTGCATCGCTCAAAATAGAGGTTAACAGTCAACCCTCATTTATTTCGACGTTTTCACAGATGTCATAGTCTATTTTGTCGTTTAAATGATCTAAGCTTTTTGACATGAAGTTAAGCAAACTTGAGGATAAGCTACGATCCTATTCCAGTTTTGTTACGAGAGGAGCTACTAGAGTAACAACCCTCAACTTTTAACTAATCTGCAAGTTCGCTGGAAGCGGTCGGGGACGATTTGATGGATTAATATTGTTATTATAATACTAACTGCTGCCCGCGACGTCACGTCTTCCACTTCCACCAAATATACTAAGGCTGAGAGATCTATAGAGCATACTAAGACTACACTCAGACATTACTTATGGAAAACTTAGCTGAGTGTGATAAAACGTGAATTTGTCTTTTGAAATAGGCTGTCTTGCCCCTCGTTTACCGACTAGTTGTCTACATGTATATGATCTCATGTTTGATACTTGTTGTAGGCTTGTAGGTAAACTTGATTGACATGCTAGTGCAGAAGTTGATGAATATTTTTGTTTAATTGACTACTGGTACAGACAATAGAAAGTGAAGGTACTGCGGAACTTTGCTTCATGAGAGCAGTATACTTGTACATCAATAAAAATTCAAGAAAACCATGCAAGTACTGGTCGTGATCTTTTTTGAAGAGACGACACCAAGAGGGGGCCTATCGTTCCTTATTGAATGATTTAAGAATAGAAGACCGAAGTGGATTCAGAAATTTTGTTAGAATGGGACCAGTAAATTTGGAGAATTTGTTTCAAAAAATACATTTCGCAGACTTAAGGCGAAGAGTAAGCAGAAAACACGCAAACATGATGTTTTTAGACAAGTTTTGTGGTGAAAGTATAGCATTTCGAGCTATTAACACAACTTAATCCTGTTACACATATCCTTAAGTCTTACTTGTAGGTTGCTAATGCTTGCTGTTGGTTATAGTTAACACTGCCGAGCCTTTTTGAAACTACCACTTTTCTTTGAAGTTAAACAAGTTTTTTGGCATGGCGTGACGCATTTTTTTGGTACTTCTCTCAAAAAAGTTATTCTTATAGCTTGTGCTTTTTTGTGTAGGTTCATTTATTCAGATTAGTAGTGAATAACGAGGATTGTAAGCGTATAAACTGTTTTACACGCAAGAATTTTGAAAATATTAGCTTTGTTACATAGTTGGCGGGCCGGCCAGCCGTGAACTCATATCGCTCAAGGTCGCTGGCATTTAGTGTCGCCTTAAAAGTATCGATATACCATCAATCCAGCATAAACTCAGCATAACTTCAGCTGTTAAATTACTGTACAAACGAAATTAAAGATTATGCTATTGCTTACACTCAGCTAAATTTAATGTTAGTAAAGTCTAACTCCCTTATTCATAATAGTCTGCTAACTTTAAACAGCCGCTTAGGAGTGTTTTTTCTCATTCTGACTTAGGTCAATAGAAGAAGACAGAGTGAGAATTAGCAATGCTTTAAGTTAGTAGACTTTTATGAATAAGGGGGTAATACTGCATCTAGTGTGATAATATATTGAAGCCTACAATATTATCCCGTTCTCATGTTAAAATTCATGAAAATTTCTAATTAAATCTATTCTTAGTACTTTTTGCGTTTTGCCGTGACAAACAGACAAATATTCTATATACCTACTACTTCTTTGGCTTTATATTGGCTACTGTTAGTAGAATACACAGCAAGTATTCTTTAAAAAATATTTAATATTCAGTTATTATTGTTAGGATTATATTATAATACCTATGTACCTATAGTGCTAAGTGCTACCAATTTTAGCTACAAATATTTCAACAATCAAATTTTATTCAACGATGAACGTAAATAATATTAAAAGAATTTACAGTTGACAGCCCTATTTAACATTTTATTAAGCTGGTTTAAAACTATGAAGGTAGCTGGAATGTGTTTAAGTTATACCTAAGTAATACTTTTATTAGCACCTACTTATTGGAAGTAATATTAATACCTAATACCTTGTTAATTTAAAAGTAAAATAAAGGTCGGTAGATGCCGATATATTACATTAATAATTAAAATAACGGGTTCTCATAATAGAAAAAGTCAGGAACTTTTTAAATTGTGTTCAAAAATCAAAACTCGGAAGACAATGGACGAATAGGTTCAAAATTCTAATAACTTTTTAATGCTAGTTTCTGAGCAGGAGCCAGGGGCTACCATTCATAAACGTTTATATATTTCTGATACTCGTTCGTCGTAATGGAAAAATCATCAAAAAGAACTTTAAGGTAAGTAAATAAATATATTTCCACTCAAAAGTTAAAACATTGACAAACAGAGTGCAAGACACAGGTTTCTGTCAAATGATAATGTTCACACATCAAATGAGCAAGTTGGTGGTTAGGTACTTCAACGAGTAATTACCGGCCATAAGTTATCAAAACAAATCGCGTTTTATCAGAGCGGCTTACATGTACAAATCAATACGATAACTAACCTTATGTATCACAGATGTCGAATTCCTCACAACACAATGCTTGCACTAAACACACACTCGTAAACACATAATTATATTCATTTTATCATTTAAACGTATCGATCAGTCACAAGAGTTTGGTCCGTTCTTGGCGACGCATTCAATTTAAAATGACGATTCCTTGCACGGAGATATAAATACAGCACTGTTATGTTATGGAATAGCAAACTGTATTATTGGATATTGAGAGTTGTGTCACAAAACAGCTGTGCGTGTTTCAAACAATGATATAACAACGCGGAAATAAATCAAAAATTGACATGCACACCACACGAAGCACGAAGAGGGACTGATTTGTAAAATAGAGACGTGTGAATGGCGGAGGGAGGTGCACCGTGCAGAGAAGATAGCGGGACGGGGAGCGCGCGGGGATTTCTACTTTCTAAGCTTTGTAACGCCTTACGCCACTAGATGGCGTTAATAGAACTCGTCGCGTATTGTACAGTAGGATAGGATATTACCGTGTCAGAACTTCTGATCTCGGCACTATGTAGGTGGCTTGTAAATAGTATGATTTCCTGTTTCGCAAAAAATACATACTATTATACCAAAATTATAGTAAATAATGAAACTTACATAATAAATACAAAAATATCTTTGTTGAACTTTTAAATTATTTCTATATCAAAATCAAATTAAAAATACTTATAAGTTATAACTATAAGTGGGTTCTCTCTGTAGCTTCTTCCGCATATAGGTATCACGGGGAGTACTTGAATGAATTGTTTGGGTTGATAACAGCAGCCGAATTTCACAAACATCGAGTCATAATGTGAAATCCCGCCCGCTTTGCGAGGAACTTCTTTCCTCCCACAGCCACTTTGTGGACTCAGGAAGTTTCGAGCATAGAGCATACTCCCACCATAAAGGCCGGCAACGCATCTCTTTACCACTGGTTTTGCGGATGTCCATGGGAGGTTGCCTCACTACTTCCGACCACGTGATACTCTTGTCCATTTCCTCCTCTTATATTTTGTATAAACCTAACATAAAATTTTGTCTGTTAGGTACTTATTTTAGGAAATAAACTAGAACATTACAGATTTAATCATGTCAGTCTTAATGGCTCAGTCATCAGTGCCTAGCCTCACTAGGTCACTACACTTTTTTTTATGGAATAGGAGGACAAACGAGCGTACTGGTCACCTGGTGTTATGTGATCACTGCCGCCCACATTCTCTTGCAACACCAGAGGAATCACAGGAGCGTTGCCAGCCTTTAAGGAACGTGTACGAGCTTTTTTTAAAGGTACCCATGTCGTATCGTCCAAGGCACATCGCACAAGGACTAGGCTACTGCGGACTGCCTGTGCCTAGTCAATTATTACAAATAAGTAAAAAAATTAAAAGGTCCTGTCGCAGGGCCGTGGGCAGCCCTGTAAGAGATTCTAAACACACACAAGTATAAAAAGTCATAATCTCTGAATTTACCAATTTACTTTTCATCAATCAATGAAGTTACGTAGGAAGGTAGGTGGGTATGTTCAATCTTCTTTTATCATTTTCTTACATCTCCGGATCCAATTGTAGCGAGCGTTTTACGGAAATTAGTGTGTACATTAGATTTACGTGAACAGTATTTTGATTGAAAATCAAATAAGTGTTTGCGAAACGTAAAAAAATTATGGAATGTGATTGGGGTTCGCAATCACGAACAAAATCGATTTAAGCTTGTGAAGACGGTGCTAGCTTTTATCGTTGTATCACATTTAATCACGTCTGTGTTCGTACCTATTTATAGAAATGGAACTGGAAATTAAAGTGTACGTTGTACGTACGGGTACTACCTATAGACGGTCAAATGTTGCTACTGTTAAGTTGTTTACTTATACATAAGTACTTTTGAGTTCTTGAATTTTGTTTACTGGTTGTTTGCTATTACGTGTATAAGTTACAGATTATTACAGATTACATTAACGAACTGCCCAAAGAGCTGCAAGAAATGTACATAAATACCACAAAAATCAAAAGTGGGTTTCAAAGATACTTCCTGAAAAAAGAATAGAATTTGGAAAAAAAGAATTGTTTTTTTTTAGTTTATTGGCCAATACAGAACAAATACATATATTTTTATGAAATAAGTACCACGAAAACCGGTACCTAGTCGGCTGTAGGTACCCAGATAAACCCGTGAGGTTTTAAAAGAAAAAGTATAAATTTAAATAAGGTAACTACACAATAACACTGTTTAAGGAGACATCGTTTTGTTCTCATTTGTAGATATCTTACTATGTCTGTATTTGTTGCCAAATAATTAAAGTTCATACTTACACGTCGGCGACTAGTGTTGGCGCGGTAAATACAATAGCCTACTATTGTACCTACGGACTAGTAAAAAAAGAAGGACTCCGCGCCGTGATATTAGCAAGTGAAGCAACGTTATGCTAGTGTGTGTGCGGTTACGGGGTTACCGGTTACACAATTTTCCTCCCTTAAATAATCATATATCCACAAATACTTTTATGTTATTGTCTACACTTTTTCACAACGCACGACGGCATTTTTAAAATATTTTATTGAGACGCAAAATGATCTGTCACAGACGATGAAAATTCTCATAATGGCCGCCTATCGGCCTGTAGTAGTGTAAGTGTGTGCGTGGGGCAATATATTTACACGTTAATCGGCTTGTTTTGGTGCTACACTTTTATGTGAGGTGTCAGGAGTCCTTATCTTTTTACTAGCCCGTGTATTGTATTGTATCTTCTCTTCATAACATTATTATAATTATAGGAACTTTTAATTATTACATTTAAATTTAGCCAGGTTTCCTAGCCGGTGACAATAAACAGGCAACGACTGTCCTTCGTTTATTATATTATTTCACGGCACCACTCTTCACACAGTAGTTTCTGGTCAACTGTTAAATCATTCCGTAGCCATCGAGAAAAAAGCCTTCTTCAAGCTCTTTTGCTCATACTTAATAGGTACCCAACACTTATTTTATGAATTTACATGACGACATTCAGTTCTCGTATGGTAGATATCAATATTAATTTCGGCATAGGTTTCCAGACACAGGTAGGTGCACAGGTAACAGACCTGTTATTAAGCATTTTACGCGTTATTTAAAAAAAAATATAGGTACTTTATATACATAATATCTATGTATAAGGTAGGTAGGTATACAATATATAATGTTTGATGGATAGGAATATATTTAATCACATTTAATAGAGAGACGACCTGTATAGCCGAGTGGTTAGCGATCCTACCTACTAAGCAAGAGGTCCCGGGTTCGAATCCTTCTAGGTGCAAGCATTTATATGATGACTATGGATGTTTGTTTCCGAGTCATGGATGTTTATATATATGTTTATATGTATTTATCTGTGTTTAAGTAAGTATATTGTATTACATATATCGTTGTCTTGCAACCCATAACACAGGCTATATATGCCTAATTTGGGGCAAGATAAGTTCAAATCCAATTTTTTTATTTTTTATATACTTATAGTTTTTTGATAATTTGTGTAAAAATTATTATCATCAATATTATTATTAGTAATAACATAGTTACATATAGTTCCGATAATTTTGATATAAAAATAAAATAGTGTACCTAATTAATGTATCTATATAGATTGAATAAATCAATTAAAGTTAATGCTGTAATAGCCGCTGATACTGATAGGAGATGCATTATTGGCGCGTAAATAACCGCTCTTGTCTATGGAATATGACAGATGACGCTCGACCATAAACAATGGAGTCGATAGTGCAGATAACGCGATGAATTATTATTGTCTGCGCCAACAACAAATCAATTAATGTGCTTGATGCCACAGCGAGATTATTTCTTCTATTTAATAATAGAGTCATTTCAACAATTTTTGTTAGATTTTTGAACACTTTTTTTTCTTGACATAGGCCCCGTGGACTCTAGCGCCGTAATAGTAGATGATATTAAGAAATCAAGGGCTGGGATCTATAGACTGCACATAGATCAAAGTCTAGACTGAGCAAACTCAGTCTTCACTTTCGCAAATCTTAGCTGAGTGATAAAACGCGAACTTGACTTTCGCATTGGCGTGTCTTAGCTTAAACTCAGAATCATTTCAGCTGTCAAATGAGTGTTAAAACGAAATCAGTGATCATACTAAGCATATACTATCTCAGTTTTAGGCTATCGCTATGAATCTATGAATAAATAAGAATTTAATTGAATAATTGAAGTAATAAATCATAACATCGCGTGAAAGTATGTTATTTTCTATATCTACGTTAAACTGTGTTAAACATTACAGTTTATAAATATAAAGCATTTTCATTCACAACGAACAGAGCTAGGTATGGGTTGCCCATAGCTTATGGTAGGTACCTCACATTGGTCTATTTGGTTTATGGTCTATTAAAATAGACCACCTAGTTGTGGGATCATTCTTCGGACCTCTGTTGTAATAATGTTAAATTATTACAAATGTATCCCACTGAAATTTTTGTAGAAAATTAACTATTATAAATTATTTCACAGGCTATCCGTCATAACATTGCTCATTAAAACAACGTGAAGTGTTCACAAATCAGACTCGTAGATGGATAATATCCTCATAACTCCCGCTTGTCTGTTTATTGAGAGCAGATTCGTCGAACGGAAGGGTTTACTTAAACATGCCTCAGCATCTGGGTTTTAACATAGAACAAAGCTCTTTGTGTTCACGGAACTAAGGCGAGGATTAGATGGAATTAAATTGAGAACTTTTCAATGTGGATTTGGACTATGAAAAATATCGTTAGGATTACGTTTTATCTTTAGTGGTTTGGATCATTATACCCGTATGTGTCATTTCTTAATTACGGGCTTATTTAGCACTTGCGGGCATAATAATGTCCAGTCATTTCGCAAAAAAGCTTATAATAATGTATTAAAATTTAAAAATCCTTAAATCTTCGTAAATAATGTGCTATTAAGTAATATAAATAAATAATCTGCGAGCGCTTAGATAGATCCACTTATCCGTCTGTATACTTCCGTCTAGAACTACCGACCTAGAACATTATCTTTGAGCAAAATTCAAGATATTATATTTAATATGAATCGGCAAATGGCCATTTCTGGGAATAAAATAAAAAAAAAAACACTCAAACTGTAAGAATTCAGAATAAAAACATGAATAGGAATAATTAATTTAATAGTAATTTTTGTTAATAAGTTTTTAACGTGTAAGTTGCTGTTGTACGTATTTGTTTAATGTTTCAAATGAGCTTTCCGTTTGAAACAATGAACAAATGACGTTCGTCGTTTTCCGTCATAAAATTAATATAAAAGGGAGGAAACGACAAACCCACCATTATTAAGCCATTTTGAAAAACTTACTCAACATGTTCCTTTTAACTGTAAGTCCAAGAGGAAAAACTACCAGCTGAAACTCGCTCGAGAGATACTGTAATACTGTTGATTGTGGCTGCCAAATATTCAATTTATTTTTTATTTTTATGGAATAGGAGGACAAACGACCGTACGGGTCACCTGGTGTTAAGTGATCACCGCCGCCCACATTCTTTTGCAACACGGGAATGATATCCTAATTTGTGGCGTGTCGTATGAATTGTGAATATCTTTTCATAAATACGTGCAAGCTATTTTGATAGTACGACATTGGTGACAAAGAAATATAAAATAGATAACTCATTTTTAAGCAAATCCGCGGGAAGCCTTTTTGTGCCTGCCACCGATTAACTTTAATAATGTCAATATTATGCATCTGTATTTGGCTGTCTGGCCGCGAAATCGTTAATAGAAAATAAGTTAAATTTTTCTTACGAGCTACACTATAAATGTAACCTATATATAATATTATAAGGTACTAATACATATTTTATTCCAAAATATTTCTTATATATGATATCTTATTGAATTATAACAAAACCATCTATGAAACAAAAAATATTAGACCCGATATCGTTGAGCTGATAAGACTGGCAACATTATTTTATACTATGAGACAATGTGGTGAAGAAAAAAGGTTAAAAGATTTATGAGAGTGAAGTGGCGTCGAGACACAGAGTCATAAATAACCAGAGAGCTCGCGCTTCGCGCCTGGTAGTCGCTTGTTCCACATTATCTCCATCTATACAACGCTATGCACTTCTAAAACAATATTTTTATATTAGTCATAGACATCTTGTGAGTTCGTTCAATAGCATCGGTCGGTCGGTGGCGCAATAGGTAGTAAGTAACTCTCAGTCATTGACTCTCACTACGGAGTCCTTTGTTGAATCGTTTATTCGACTCTCTAAAAGGTCGGCAATACTTTTGTGATTCCTCTGGCGTTAAAAAAGAGTGAGTCCTGAGAAAACAACTCACATTCGCATTTATAATTGCAAGGATTAAAGAAGACCCCAATGGAAAAGGTAAAACACTCAATAATCGAGATTTATAATAATTTACTTGAACGAACCGTACATTTTCTTTAATTTGAAATTGTGGTACGTGGGATACGGAAAGATAAAATATTGTTTTAATGTTTTATTAGAATTGGTAGTATGAGTCCAGGAATAATAAGTTAATAAAGCGAATAATAAGACGTCGAAAAATTAAAGAAAAGCATGACGAGCCCTGAGGTGATACGAGCTGTTCATTAAATCAGGATTCTAGAAATATCCAAAATTCTTATCGGCATTGCTATTGCGCTCGTCAGTTTGCGATATAAGATGCTTAGTCTGTCCCGTGCGATCTTGACCAGATCATCGGTCCATCTTGTGTCCACACTGTGTCTACCGGCACGTGGTCGCTATTCGAGGACTTTACTGCCCCAACGGTCATCTGTCCGTCGAACTTTGTACCCTGCCAAATGCCACTTCAGTTTCTATATATAGTAAGCGACCAGCGACCGTTGCCGGCTTTTAAGGGAGGTGTACGCGCTTTTCTTGAAGGTACCCATGTCGTATCGTCCTGGAAACACCGCACAAGGAAGCTCATTCCACAGATTCGTAGTACGAGGAAGAAAGCTCCTTGAAGACCGCACTGTGGAGGACCGCCACACATCCAGATGGTGGGGATGATATCCTAACTTGTGGGGTGTCGTGCGAAGGTGAAATACTTAGAAATACTTACTATACTTAAGCCCTAAACATAGTCCTATCTCTGATACCACACGACACGTCACCTCGACGACATCCGACAATCCGTCGCCGGCTTTGTACGTAATCCTCGTGGCCAACGCTCACCTTACCGCTAACTCGCCGCGCCTACAGATCAACGTCAGCCCACTTACTTCTTGGTATTTGAACGTCTTAAACTATTTATATCCCCATATTTTCTGGCAATTGTGATTAATCATATTATAACGAGGAACTCGCCATTTATAATCACAATAATTTAGAATTAGAAGTGAAAACAGTAAATACACTACACAACTTTATATTAATATTTATAGAAATATTTAAGGTTCACTGTTATTCACTAAATCAAAAATAAAAAGTTAGGTAAGTATTTGTCCACGAGCACGACACTTAACAATACTTAAATAGAGTATACAATTTAACAAATGAAAAAGAATATGTCACAAAAAGCCAGGATATGGACTCAGTATTTTTGGAATTTAGATTGGGATAACCCTAATCCCAATGCTGATTCTCAGAGAATACCTACCATGTCGACAGTACCTGTGGAAAACACAAACCCTGTTTAACGGGACCTTAAAGTGAGCGTGTAAATACGCTATTTTAAATTCAAAATCAAATATTTTTATTGTAAAGAGGATTCAAAATCACTTATTAATAATGTCAAAAACTATCACCCATTCAAAAGAGACTGCCTCAGACTTGAGAAGAACGGGCGCAAGAAATTAGGCGAGCTTTTTTGTATTAAAATATGGATAACAATGTAATATCGTGCCATAACATTTATAATTTATAATTAAAGAGCCTGAGGGTGTCGCTTCATTTTGAGAATGTGTGGAGAATTCTGTGGTATCATTAAGAAAATCATTTATGTTATAATAACCTTTCCCACACTAACGTTTTTGAACAATTATTTTAAATTTCGTAACAGATTTGCTTTGTAAATCTTCTAGGATCATATTTTAAATTTTGAATTTATTTTTAAACAGATTTTTGGGTTGATTAAATAGAAAATAATTGTTGAAAAGTGTAAGTAAAATAAAATAAACCAAAATAGAACAACTAGATGATAAATATAGTGAGAAGGCATCAGAATTTCTCTATTTTACTTCTTTAGGTGAATCCTGAGGGACTAACTAGGTTAACGTCACTTGCAGCAGTGCCCTAGTATTACGAACGTTACTTGTATAAGTAACTATTCCAATAATAATGGGCCTTCATAAGAGGGCTGAGGCGAATAAAAGATACAAGAGAAGGTTGTCAGGATCATGGTATGTCAGGGGTGGAGTTCGACCCTACTCTCCCTCTCGGGAACCAGAGCTTAAATTTGGCGCCTTACGGTGCGGCCAAGCTGTCTTGAAAATAGTAGTTGAAATTAATGATTCACCCCTTATACAATCGGCCACGGCACTCCACGACTGCGACATGCGATAGACGGGCGAAAAAAATTGAGGCGATATAATAAAAGTTTCTCTATAAAAATGCTCCCATCTCAAAGGCTACCAACTTTCTTGTCATCTGTCTGGTGTGCCAGAAGACAAGTACAGCCCAGGGGACTCGCTATCTCGTTGATTGATATTCTTCTTGTACATTATGTTGTTAATTCACTAATAAATTTGATTTTACATCGTTGCGTTCAGCGAAATCGTACCCAAAACGCATCGGTGTCGGTGACCGCGGGATAAATGTTTTGAATGTATGTAACATTATATCCGTGGACCGACGTCCGGCATCGCCGCAATCAACATTTGTACACACTGACATCATGAAGGACATCTTTTCTTAAGATTTTACTGGAAATTAAATTGATTTATTTACATGACGATTATCTACCATAGTAGAGTCCCGCACACTCGCCTTTTTTGGACATGTATCGAAGCTAGGCACCCAGTCCATAGAACTTTAATACTTCACAAATCTTAGCAGTAGATACTTTTGTGTAAGATTATTGATTTCAAATTAACAGTAACAATTAATATGTTGAATATAACTATGTAACTAATTCATATTTTAAAAACTAATTTCTAAAATGATTTTTCTAAATGGTCCTAGCTTTTAGGGCTTGACGACGAGCTATGAGCGGCAAACAGTTGGTGAGATCTAGTGACTTTTTTTTATGAAAATAAGGGACAAGACGAGCAAGACGTTCAGCTGATGGTAATTGATGCATGAATAACCCCAAAAATTCTGAATGGCACTACAACTACGCTCGTCACCTTGAGACATAAGATGTTTAGTCTCATTTGCCCAGTAATTTCACTAGCTACGGCGCGCTTCAGACCGAAACACAGTAATGCTTACACATTACTGCTTCACGGCAGAAATAGGCGCCATTGTTGTACCCATAATCTAGCCGGCTTCCTGTGCAAAAGGGCCTCCACTGGTCTTAATGAGAATTAAGACTAGATAAATAGCCACCCTCTCCAAATAAATAAATAATCGTCAGTTTCCGAGCACTCGAAGTTAATTAACGAAAATATTATCTAGTTATACTCGTTGCAGCCATCTTGAGTCCATTGTAAAATCGTTCATTAAGGCCCGTATTCCAGAAGTTTCTTAACGCATAATCCAAGATTATAACTGTATTGTCTCTTTTATGAAGAATTATAAGAAATTCAAACCTATGAAGACACTGACAATAATATGCTTGATCACGGATTACGTATTAAACGCCTCCCGAAATATGGACGTAAATATACCTTTATTAATTAGAACGAAGATTATTTTTAATGAATACAGTTAAGTTGGAACAGCTGCAATGGCTGAACCGAATAAGGTGAAACATGTGGCTCTATATTGGGAATGCTGCTCATAACAAGCTTAAGATGTAATACACCCACAAATGGAAACTGACTACGGGAATGTTAAAGTACTTATTTATAAAATATGTACCACTGTTCTAGTTACCATTTTATACATTATTAATTATGCTATCGTTTACAATTAGCTTAATATTTTTATTTTATTACGAAATTCTGTTGTAATATATATATATTTTTTAGTTACAAGTTTTTAGTTGAAAATATTCGTCTAATGAATATAAGCAGTTTTTACTAAGGTATATTTTCAATTTAGATGAGAAATTCCTATTTGACGAGAGGAATTCTCTTATTATTTTTGGGATGTGATTATAGATTTTTATGCACATACAAAAACAGTTTCTCTGAAATAATGTAGTTCTACAGCAAGGTACTTGTAGTTTGGTGGGGTCCCTGGATGGGATAAGAGAAGTGTTTTCCTGTTTACTGAATTCGCTAAATTTTTTTCGAACGCTTTCGTAATAGGAAAATGTACGATCCGTCAACCGAAACTTCGTATTTTAATTTCGGTAATAGGGCTCCTGAGCTCAGATAGTATGAATATCTTGAACATTTTTCTTGAGTTTATCCCAGATCATAGACAATGAAATGAGCATGTCAAATACATAGATAATTTATACGTCTAGATAGAGTCTCTTGCTGTTAGACAACCGATGAAAACAGGCCAGGAGTATTAGTTTAGTGTGCGTGACAAGCTACGTCTTAAACTCGCGATTTGTATGACAGTATTATATACATTATTTTGAGGACAGGAATCGTAAAACAGCCAAGAATTTTAAAAACTAGCTTTATCTTGCATCTAATTAAAAACTAATTTAATATCTTATCTATTACTTATTAAATAAATTTTATGTACTAAAGTTTGGATACCACAAGCCTCTCGCACTACTTAACATATTCCATTCCAGATAAAAATGTTAATTTCTTTATCTCCAATCAAATAGGTATTTATGCGTTTTACGGAACGGAATATGAACGTGCGACGCAACAGTCATCTCGCTCGTAGGTATCATTTTATTTAATTCGTTTCTGCGCTCGGGACTTTTATATCAAACGATTAAATTAAAAAGATTTGTTTAAATATAATCGTGTATTATTTGTAAGTTGTAGAATGATAAAAGATATACTTAGTACTTCTTCATAACCAACAAAACGAACGAACGAAAGAAATGTTTGGATGGCTCGTGGGTCATGACTATCAATTAATGTTTGGTACATCTTTAGGGGCAGTGTGATTGGGAATGAAGTGTTTTTGAGAATTAAATCATAAAAAAATAGCGTACACCTCCCATAAATGCCGGCAACGCTCCTGTGATTCCTCTGATGTTGCAAGAGAATGTAAGCGGCGGTGATCACTTAACACCAGGTGACCCGTAACCCGTGCGCGTAGCGACTGTTGAAGAAGAAACGCTCCTAGAAGAAAACTAGTAAAAAATACTTTACTGAGATGTGCGTCACATTTTCAAAATAAATAATTGAAAAGTTAATTATTACTGATGCGATAAATCGTATCGTGCCCTTCGCGTATGGTGTGAATATCGTGGCAATCCCAGCAGGAGTTGGTGCGAAGCGTCTGCTCAACAGTAATCGATACATCGATGTATCGGTGCGCGGTGTCTCGATTATTTACGACTCGGACCGTACCGCGGGATGCTCGTTTGTATTCGCCTACACATCGACCTACCCACCTCGATACATCAATGTTAGATATAACGGTTACCACTATTTAACATTAACGTTAACTTGTATATACCGAAAAAAATGCTAAACTAATAATAAAAAAGTCTGAATAAACTTATAAATTTCATCATTAGGTATAATATAATCACTTCGGAAAAGTCGAGCTTTAAAGAGAAGTGGCATGAAATTCATTGTCACTCTTTCAATGAATACAAAGTGAATACTTACAAATTCTGTATTTTAAATATTGTGTTGAACCGACCATCAGGATTATCTTTTATGAGCCTCCCCGATACTCGGGCAAGAAATCCCGCCAAACGCAACTTTGATATAAAAACACATAATATGCCAGTGTTTTTTATGGGGAGTGTAGCAGCAATGCGTCAGCATAAAATAATCGTCTTATCAGAATAACGCCCGTCACAAAACTATTATCATTTAGGTAAATTGATTATAAGCATGAGCCATAGAGAAAAGTTAAATAATTATCATGTTGATACACATAATTAACTGTTATTATTACGCATTTAGCTAATAAAGATAACAAAGTTATTAAATAAACAATTTAACAGATAATAAATAATACTGCGACTACTTAAGTATTGGTAAGTGATCTACAGATATCAATAGGACAAGCTAGTGAACTAATAACACAAGCAGAGGTGTTGACCGCACATGCAACCGTCACTGAGTCAAGATTCATTAAGCCCAAAATAGTGGAAGTCGGTCATGCAACAATTGTGGTTAGATATCTGTGACAAACAGAAATGATAGGCTATCATCTGTATTGTACCATCAAACAGATTACGGATGCTTGCTGTTTTAGTAGGTGATGCTCCTAGTTTAGATACGGCGCGACTAGTATACTTTAGTTATTTCCATAGTATTATGTCCTATCGTATATTGCTATGGGGCAACGCTGCCGATATTAATATAATATTTGTGCTGCAGAAGAGGGCTATTCGCGCTATTTATAACCTAGGTCCTAGAGAATCATTGGGAGCAAAATTCAAAGAAATTAACATCTTGACTGTTACTTCTCAATATATTCTTGATAATGTAATGTATGTTCATATGCACATAAGTGAATTTGCCAGAAACTGTCATAACCATAATGTTAACACCAGGAACAGACATAAACTGATGATGCCTACTACTCGGCTAAGTCGAGTTAGTAAGTCTTTTGTGGGGCGATGTATATGCTTTTACAACAAGATCCCAGAAAATTTTCAAAACAAATATATTACGTTATTCAAAGGAATTGTTAAAAAACGTTTGTGTTACAGGTTACTATAACATAAATAACTTTCTCAATGATTGGGAATGGAGTAACCGCCCTCAGGCTATTAAATAATAAGTTTAATTGTGCAATTTTACTTTGTAAACATATATAGTCGATGAAAAAAAAGCCCGCTGAGTTTGTTGCGCCCATTGTTCTCAGGTCTGAGGCATTCATTTTGGAATGGGTGGTAGTTTTTTGACTTTCAATAAGTGATGTCACATCCTATTTTGAATAAAAATATATGAATTTGAATTTGCCTTTCTAAGCCCCAGGCTTCAAATCCTACTAAAAATCCCGAAACGACGATATGGACAAAATCTAACATAACGCCGCTTCTCAGTATGAAATCGGGTTTAGACTGGGTATTTATAACTTACCCATACGAATATAGAATCACAGTACAGGTGAAAAATATCTCTTTTATCTGTTCTGTAATACATAAAAAAATTGCAAGGCGTTGATTTCCATACACACATTTGCAATTCCGCGAAGAGGGAATAATCAACGATTTAATATGACATAATATAGATATGCAGACGATGACTGCAACATCCTCCTTTACAGCTATGAGCTAGGCAGGTATATGTTCTATATATACTTAGGTACTACCTATGCGAGGTGATAGCACTTGGTTGGTATTCACATCAGTCGCCGTATCACCGGCACCGGTTGTTGCCGCCTCCATTAACGATGTTACCACTGCTGTTTGCTAAACGGTGTCCATCTTCTGATTGACAATACTTTTGCTATCTACGCAACGGATTGAGCAGAGCACTTGATGTGAACATCACGAACAACCGGAAACAGTGACAGTGTGCCCTGTGTAGTGTACACACTGAATGAGAAAGAGAGCAATGGTGTAGCCTATCTCGATACGGCCGGAATCTCATCGAGAAAATTGAAAATGGAATGACTCACATTAATGAGCTATATACACTGGACAGCAAATAAATTTGGACTTCTGATTTGATTTTCTCTAAAAGTATAAAACTTACAACTATCAAAGTTATACCTGCTGAAAGTGCGTTTCATGATGATTAAGTTGAAAGGAAATTCACGGGGATTTATAAATTTATTAATTGTTTATTAAGGGTTTTACAAAGAAGAGTCGTTTATCAATCGTATTAATCGCTAATAATCATAAAATAAAATATTAAAGCTTGAAATAAAACAAAAAAATTAAAGGATTAATTTTTCAGTATTCCGTAGCCAGCATCATTGTATTCGACCTCACGAGTGTAAAGATCTTGAGGAAATGTATTCTACTCCTCTTCAATTGCTATTCGAAGCTCTGGAAGACTTGTTGAAGTAGGTACCCGGGCACGAACCCGATGTTTCAGCTTATCCCATAAGTGTTCTATCGGATTCAAGTCAGGGCTTCGACCTGGTCAATCCATTGTATGAATGCCAACATCGCATAGATACTGTTTCACCACGTGACCAACATGAGGCCGTGCATTAGCATGCATCAATTGCATATTCTGTCCGATATATCCTGCGTAAGGTACCACATGGTCTGCGAGGATTTCAGTTATGTAGCGACGATAATTTAATCCACGTGCATGGCCTCGGCCCGTTGGTCGATGAAAACCAACGCTGTATGCGTTAACGTTAATGCGTAGTAAAGGAGATGGCGCTCCAGACCATTACAGATCCTCCTCCATAAGCAACAGTTTCCTTGATGCAACACTGAGAATAACGTTCTCCAGGGCGACGATATACTCCCTGTTGGCCGTCACTTCCATGTAGACTCACCCTGATCTCAATAGTGAAGAGAACATTATCCCACTGCTCTAACATCAAGTCCCTATGCTCTCGAGCAAATTCAAGCCGAGCTTGACGGTGGGCTACCGTTACTGCTGGACCTGTTGCAGCTCTCTTTGGAATCTGGTTCCGTTCAGCAAGTCTTTTTCTGACACTATCTAAACTTATGGCCACTTGGCTTTCGTCACTCAGACTTTGTTGGACTTGAACTGCGCTGAGGCGACGATTTCGCAAAACAGTAAGTTGGATAAAACGATCATCTGCTGTTGATGTAGCGCTAGGTCAGCACGTGCCTGGATGGCGATCGATTGCTCCAGTGTCTAGGTGTCGTCTGTAAACTCGTTGCACTGAAGATCTGCACTAAGTCTTCGATCGACCTCACGTTGTGCAAGGCCTGCTTAAAGAAGTGCTGCAGCTTGAGCTGCTGCCTGAGGTGTCGTATCCATTATTGACCGAAAAAAGAATCAAAATTACGCGCGCCAGATCAAACAGTTGACAAAAACTAAGGAAATTATAAGAAATATCCGACTACCCTCATTGTAGTAAAACGAACTCCAATCGCCATCTCTAGTCAAAAAGAGAAAATCGTTAACATCGTGTTAGTTGCTCGATTGCAATGTAAGTTGTCGGTACTTTAGAATAAATTAACAGTCATTTTAATAACCATGAAACGTACTTTCTGTTAGTATAATTAGGACATTTGTAAGTCTTATACTTTTTGAGATAATCGAGTCAGAGATCCGAAGTAGCTGGTGGCAAGGTTTTTTTGCTGTCCAGTGTAGATTTACAATGTATATCTATCTGTGTTTAGTTATGAATTCTAACTACTGAGGCCCCGGCTTCGAATGAATTTTAAATATGTTTAAGTATGTTTAATTTATTAAAATGTTACTTAATTTTCCACACATAGCAAATCCAACCCTATGGGTTTGCCCCAATTTAGTGTTTGCATATTAGTTTGAAAATAAGACAATTATTAATATACTAGTAGTTGCCCGTTGCATTCGCAAATAAAGGTTTTTATCTCAATAAAATATTTAATATGAGAATAATCATGTCATAAACAGAGGCGTCTGCTAATTCAATTATCATCGAGTTGTCATACTGAAACATGCAGGGCAAGCCTGTCAGCCATTACGATGGCATAGCGACATCTAATTCTGTACGGACGGTGCGTCCGTCCGTAAGTCCGACAAGAATGGGAGATATTAGTAGAACTAGTACATATAGTAATACGATCGGATCGGACAATCCACCGTCCAGAAATGAAGCGGTTGAACCGAAAACAGACGACATGAAAATCATTCATAGCATTTTTTTTATGGGAAAAACTGACGATGAGGTAGATGTTAAGCTAGTGATTAATACGTACTAAATATACGCCATGGCAGAGGGTTTTTGATAAATATTATACTCTCAGCGGCATCTCAATTGCACTCACTTTATGACACAAGATAAGAATATGTTATGTATCATTAGAGCAGTAATTTCACTTTCACAATACTTCTTCACGGCAAAATAAACCAGAAATGTGCAGGCTTCTTTGCTAAGCAGCCTTTCTCCCACTCTTACCGACACAATTTCATTCAATAATGTTTTTTCAATCATAGAAAACTCTACGATATTATCGTATACTCTATACCATAAACCATGACCACTTTCAGAACGATTTCGCATAAATTTAAAAATAATGTTATAAATAATGGCCATAAATATGATAATCACAGAATGATTAACAGCTGCTGTTTGCAGAGCCTAGAATATATAATGCAGACAATGACGGAATAATATGTTATGTGATCAATATCGTTTGTATTCCAAGTATCGCCTGTATGTAAGCCGTCGCGATTGTTATTGTTAAACTACTGTTTCACTAATATGTATGATTTGAGTTAATAGGAGAGTAGCCACTTCCCCTCATCAAAGCTCAAACTTTTCTAAAATGGTGGCAAATGTAAGAAGAAAACGAAGACTTTTGACATTCATAAGTACCTTTCCTTGACCTACATTAATAAAGTGATTTTGATTTATATTTACACAGTTTATTCTTTATTACTTTTTATATAATATTTCATATTTAACACAATTTATATATTGGATGCAGTACCTTACAAACTAATTTGTTATGTATTTTATTACAGCCATTGTAATTGAATATTCTCTATTCGATTGAAAGGAGTGGCCGTTGAGTTTATTGTTTGTATAATATTCTTCTCACGTGCTCTACTTTTTCCGAAAATATGTTAGATTCAGTAGTTTAAAAGAAATATTTATAGTGACTGAATTGAATAAAGTTTATTTGACTTTGAATATAAAACCAGTAGCAAATGCACATATTCACAATTTATCACGTTCTATCGGCCTGTCATGACCTGACAGGCCGATAGTTACAATAGTATCTAAGTCTATGATTACGACTTATAATGGATTTAATTGTTAACAGTGAGAGCATTGTGTGGCGACTGAGGCTATGTGGATTGTGAGGCGAGGTGAATGTCCGAACCGAAATGAAAATGTAAATGAATATAAACATCGTGCGTCTGTGTGTTTGTTGAACGATGTGCCTGACCGCCCCGGCCTTAAAGCCTAAACACATAATCGGATTTGGTACGGCCGAACCATCGAACGCGGGCTTTTTTTTTTATGAAAATAAGGAACGAGACGAGCAGCACGTTCAGCTAATGGTAAGTGATACGCCCTGCCCATTACAATGCAGTGCCGCTCACGATTCTTGAAAAACCCAAAAATTCTGAGCGGCACCACAATTGCGCTCGACTCCTTGAGACATATGATGTTAAATCTCATTTACCCAGTAATTTCACTAGCTACGGCGCCCTTCAAACCGAAACACAGTAATGCTTACACATTACTGCTTCACGGCGGAAATAGGCGCCGTTGTGGTACCCATAATCTAGCCGGCATCCTGTGTAAAGGATGCCTCCCACTGGTGGCTGGTAGCGGACCATATTCGATGGTATGTATGCATTGTCCACCGCGCAAACTTATTGTTAAAACCGTCCGGACCGTTCGATGATCCTGCTGAATCCGACAATGTGTTTAGGCACACTTCAAGTGACGTCATCGCTTCTATCCGTACAAGAATCGTTTTGCTTAAGAAAGGATCTGTATCCCTTCACTGTCCTGAGTGTTTCAATTGAAAGTAGGAAAAACAAGAATAATGGTGGGTGTTTAAGGAGTAAAGGTTTAATAAAGTTCGTTTCATTTATCAAGAAGTATTCCTTGGTGGTTCATATCCCTTACGGTCGAAACGGGCCGACATAAACACACATGTT